>NW_025162412.1:0-1576 GCF_004010195.1 Chiloscyllium plagiosum
ATGCGTGAGAGAGAGAATGCGTGTGTGTGAGAGAGAGAGAATGAGTGTGAGAAAGAATGCGTGTGTGCAAGAGAGAGAATGTTTGAGAGAGAGAATGCGTGTGTGAGAGAGAGAGAATGAGTGTGAGAGAGAGAGAATGAGTGTGAGAGAGAATGCGTGTGTGCGAGAGAGAGAATGCATGAGAGAGAGAGAATGCTTGTGTGTGAGAGAGAGAGAATTAGTGTGAGAGAGAATGCATGTTAGCGAGAGAGAGAATGTGTGTGTGCGAGAGAGAATGCATGTGTGAGAGAGAGAATGAGTGTGGGAGAGAGAGAGCGAATGCGTGCGTGAGAGAGAGAATGAGTGTGCAAGAGAGAATGCGTGCGTGAGAGAGTGAATGAGTGTGCGAGAGAGAGAGAATGCGTGTGTGCGTGAGAGAGAGAATGCGTGTGTGCGAGAGAGAGAGAATGCGTGTGTGCGAGAGAGAGAGAATGCGTGCGTGTGTGAGAGAGAATGCGTGAGAGAGAGAATGCGTGTGTGTGAGAGAGAGAGAATGAGTGTGAGAAAGAATGCATGTGTGCAAGAGAGAGAATGTTTGAGAGAGAGAATGCGTGTGTGAGAGAGAGAGAATGAGTGTGAGAGAGAGAGAATGAGTGTGAGAGAGAATGTGTGTGTGCGAGAGAGACAATGCGTGAGAGAGAGAGAATGCTTGTGTGTGAGAGAGAGAGAATTAGTGTGAGAGAGAATGCGTGTGTGCGAGAGAGAGAATGTGTGTGTGCGAGAGAGAATGCATGTGTGAGAGAGAGAATGAGTGTGGGAGAGAGAGCGAATGCGTGCGTGAGAGAGAGAATGTGTGTGCAAGAGAGAATGCGTGCGTGAGAGAGAGAATGAGTGTGCGAGAGAGAGAATGCGTGTGAGACAGAGCATGCGTGTGTGAGAGAGAGAATTAGTGTGCAAGAGAGCGAATGCATGCGTGAGAGAGAGAGAATGAGTGTGCGAGAGAGAGAATGCGTGCATGAGAGAGAGAATGAGTGTGTGAGAGAGAGAGGAATTGTGTGTGAGAGAGAGAGAATGCGTGTGTGCCAGAGAAAGAGAATCGTGTGAGAGAGAGAGAGAGAATTCTTGTGTGCGAGAGAGAGAATGCCTGTGTGAGGGAGGGAGAGAATGCGTGTGTGCGAGAGAGAGAATGCGTGTGTGTGAGAGAGAGAGAGAATGCGTGAGAGAGAGAATGCGTGCGTGAGAGAGAATTAGTGTGTAAGAGAGAGAGAATGTGTGTGAGAGAGAGAGAATGCGTGCGTGAGAGACAGAATTAGTGTGCAAGAGAGCGAATGCGTGCATGAGAGAGAGAATGAGTGTGTGAGAGAGAGAGGATTCGTGTGTGAGAGGGAGAGAATGCGTGTGTGTGCGAGAATGTGTGTGTATGTGAGGGAGAATGTGTGTGAGAGAGAGAGAGTGCATGTGTATGAGAGAGAATGCGTGTCTGAGAGAGAATGTGTGTGTATGTGAGAGAGAAAATGTGTGTGTGAGCGAGAATGTGTGTGTGAGAGAGACAATGTGTGTGCGAGAGAGAGAATGCGTGTGTGAGAGAGAGAATGTG
>NW_025162413.1:0-1576 GCF_004010195.1 Chiloscyllium plagiosum
GTTCTGAAGAAGTGTCACACTGGACTTGGATCGTTAGCTCTGTTTTTTTATGTCTCTGCAGATGCTGCCAGTCCTGCTGAGTTTCTCCAGAAATAAATAGGCACAGAATAATTTTTCAATTAAACAAAAAGTTGTGGATACTGGAAATAAAAATAGAAAAATTGCTGGAGAAACTGTGAAGGGTCACTGCACCTGAAAGATGAACTCAGCTTTCACGGCACAAGATGCCGCCAGACCTGCTTAGTTTCTTTAGCAATTTCTGTTTTTGAACAGGTTCCAATGAAGTGTGTCAAATCTGCTCAAACGCCCTGTCCAGCACAGAGCGCTGTACACTAGGAAGTGAACAATAACGCAAAGTGCACAAGTTCATTGGTTCTGAAACGACATAAGGCTGGCATCACTGACACGACAGAGGTCTTAATCATCGTCAGGGAGAAAAACAGAGCAAAAAAACATTCACTTCAAATACAGAAAATGGTATTACGGGAAAGAAAACGATTCAGATTAATATGTTAAGGTATCGGAGTAATTTAACATATTGGAGGCGTGACAACAGGGAGAGACCATCAGCAGAATGAGAACATCAAACTGATAGTGTTTGCACATTAGAAACCAGGTTAGGTCACAGAGACCATCAGCAGAATGAGAACATGAAACTGAAAGTGTTTGCACATTAGAAACCAGGTTAGGTCACTGAGTACGGGGCTAATGGGTGAATGGGTCTTTGTGTGAACTGGGGGAATGTCAGTGGAATTGGTTTGCAGATATTGCAGCTCACACTGGGTTATCATGTGATGCTGTAGATCACACCAGCAGCCGCAGTACAATTGCATTCAATCTCAATCCATAATTTATCTCCCAGGATAATCCATCAGTCTATCATTACCATCAAGCCGGGTGATTGTTCAGTGCCGAGTTTGGGTGAACACACCAGACTCAGAACCATATGTATCTAAACCTGAGGACAACCTATTAAAGCTACCGCACTTGACTGGTTACATTCCAAACAGCAGAATTACTATCTGATGGAAAGGGGGAAATGATCCCAAGACTAACAGATAAGATCGAAGCTCTGCAGTCCTGTCACATTCAGTCATCAATATCCATGGACTATCAAACAACTTACTGGTGGAGAGGACTCTACAAATATCCCCTTCCTAAATAACGGAACGGCCTTGTACATCAGCGTAGAAGACAAGGATGTAGTGTCTGCACCATCCACACCTAGAAGTGTTGAGTCGATAATCCATTTCATCCTCCTCATGATGCTCACCGATTCACAGATGCCAGTCTTCAACCGATTCGATTTGCTGCACATCACATGAAAAAACAGCTGAACACAGTAGCTACAACAAAGGCAATGGGCCCTAACCCCATTCCTGCAATAGGACTGAAGACTTGTGCTGCACAACAAGCCGTGTCCCTGGGGAAGCTGTTTCATTCCAGCTCCAACTCTGACATCTGCCTGACCACGTGGAAAATTACTCAACTATATCCAGTCCCATAACAAGGGAATGACTACAGTCTGACCATTTACCACGCTCTCAGTCCCGTCGCGATAGTCACATTGGTGGGA
>NW_025162414.1:0-1576 GCF_004010195.1 Chiloscyllium plagiosum
AACAACCCCTGTAACAACATGAGAGAGACTGGGACAGCAACTTCTGAAACAACATGAGAGAGACTAGGACAGCAACTGCTGAAACAACATGAGAGAGACTGGGGCAGCAACTTCTGAAACAACATGAGAGAGACTGCGGCAACAACCCCTGTAACAACATGAGAGAGACTGGGACAGCAACTTCTGAAACAACATGAGAGAGACTGGGGCAACAACCCCTGTAACAACATAAGAGAGACTGGGGCAGCAACCCCTGAAACAGCATGAGAGAGACTGGGGCAGCAACCCCTGAAACAGCATGAGAGAGACTGGGGCAGCAACTTTTTAAAAACATGAGAGAGACTGGGGCAGCAACTCCTGAAACAGTATGAGAAGCAGCAGAGACAACAACTTCTCAAACTGCTTGACAGAGTCCGGGAAGAATAGCTTCATAAAAATTTGGTGAGAGTGAGGCCAGCAGTGGCAGGAACTAAATATCTGCTGTCTATGCCCTTATTTCTGTCAGTCATAGCTGAAATCTGAAATCACTGGACAACCTGCAGCTGAATGGCATCTCTTCCATGTATCTTTTGACTGATCAAGTCATTTTAATCATGAGGCATTATTACAGCTGTTGAATAGAGTTGAGAAATTAAGTTGAAAATTATTTAATATCCAGATTAATAATTTAAATAGAATGGACCTTCTTGGCCAGGTAATGTATCTCAGCTGTTGTATTAGAGAGCTGCTGGATGGTGGTGCAATTCTCAGTGTTCACAAGTGTTCAACAGCAAGGGTTGGCTGCACAAGGATTCTTGGCTTAGAGTTGATGATCTGGAGTCCAAGCTGCAGTTATCCTGATCAATCAGGAAGAGGGAGGGGAGCCTGCACAGGACGTTTCAAGAGGCAGTCACAACCCTTTGGTGGGTGCAACTGTGAGTGAGGCAGCTATGACGATACACAATTCAGCTTTGGAGAAGCTTCAGCCAATACTCTTTTCCAGTAGGTACAAGAGTTTTGCTTCTGTAAGGACAAGGGTCCACACTGCAGGTAAGATAAGTGAACTGACCACTGCCCTATGTTTAGAGCACCACTCAAGGAGGGGGTTGATGTACAGAAGAGAAAAGTAGTCGTAATTGATGATAACGCGATTTGGAAAATACATACAGTTCTCCACCAAAAATAGACAGTCCCAAAGGTTGGTTTATGTATCTGGAGCAAGGTTCAGAACATTCTTTCTAGGTTGGAGGAGAACTTGAAGTGTTTGAAAAGGATTCTTTTGTTGTGCTCCATGTAAGTACCAATGACACAGGGAGGATTAGGAAAGCTGTCTTGCTGAGGACCGTGTGTTGGTGTTGGAGAAATGAGTTCCAATCCATCTGACACTGACACCAGTACTGGGGAAAAGAGAGAACTATTCATGACAGGCTTTGGTTGAATAATGCTGGGATCAGTGTTCCAGTGAATATTATAACTAATGTTAAAAATCACCCAATAGCAGATTATAGTCCAACTGGTTTGTTTGAAAGTACAACCTTTTGGAGCGCAGCTCCTTTGTCAGGCAGCTAGTGGGGTAGGATCATAGGATACAGAATTT
>NW_025162415.1:0-1576 GCF_004010195.1 Chiloscyllium plagiosum
GATTATGGCACCCCCGCACCCCCCCCGTCCAGCTGATCCATTCAGTGCTCCCCACCACCACAAGCAGCCTCTGCACTAAAAAAAAGCAATGCGACCCACAGAGGCTGGTCGCCTGTTAGTCGCGCTGATGTCAGTGCGCAATAAGAAAGCAATGTGAAAGCCTCAGATTCAAGGTAGATTGAGTGATTGCCAAGAAAGCAAGCTTGGAGTTGTGAGGTGGTTGCTCAGTCAATTTATGAAATGAGTGTGTGTGTCCATGCAAATCATCGGTGTCCCTGAGCTCTAAGGTAAAGTATCAATGGGCTGAAGACGTGTGGGAGTTGGTCCGACAGCAGGCATGGTGACATGGAGAGGCTGGTGGTTTGCTGAAAGGTCACGGAGCAGGATGCCCATGCAGCACGAGGAAGCATTTGGATGGTGTTCGGGAGAGGCATTCAGAGAGCTGTCATCACACCACATACCAGGTGGGAATGTGCACTGTCTAGATCCTCAGCAAAGGAGAGGAGAATTGGAAATGTTGTATAAATCAAGCAGGTTGTGGCTTTAATGAGATGCAACTCCACAAAATTAAGCTCAACACCAGTCGATGTCAATATCCTGATGTTCTGCCATTTAAAGATTGAGGGGAAATGTTTTAGATGTTGTGAATCTGATTCTTAAATCCTCATGTTGTTTACTCACTTTCTCATCACTACTTACCCCACACCTAGGAAGGGTGGAATGTACATCCTCTATGCTCTTCTCTGATGTGCAGAATTGAGAACTGGATGTTGTGCTCCAGTTGAAGTCTGACCAGGTTTCTTTATGGATGAAACATAACACCCTGGTGGTGTGGTGGCTCAGTGATTAGCACTGCTGCCTCATGGTCCCAGGTTCGATTCTGGCCTTGGGTGACAGTCTGTGTGGAGTTTGCACATTCTCCTTATGTCTGTGTGGGTGTTCTCCGGTTTCCTCCCACAGTCCAAAGACGTGCAGGTCAGGTGAATTGGCCATGTTAAATTGCCCATAGTGTTAGGTGCATTAGTCAGAGGGAAATGGGTCTGGGTGGGTTACTCTTCAAAGAGTCCATGTGGATATGTTGGACCGAAGGGCCTGTTTCCACACTGTAGGAAATCTAATCTTCCCTTTTGTTTAAGCCACTCAGAGAGGTCCACTTTCCTGTAACTTTTTAAGTACCAGTCCTTTCTACACACTTCTACATCTTCTACATCTTCTGCCTCAAAAAAAACCTATTGGTTCCTCCGGGGTGCAGTGGCTATCTATTCTCAGTATCTGGCATGTTCCTTTTACAGCTGTTTCTCCATTGCTTTGTTTGAATGTTTGGATGTAGGTGTTTGAATGAGACCATTCTCCGATGGTCTGTAGCAGAGCTTTATGAAAATGTGCATTCCACTGACACTTTATGACATGATCAAAAGTCAGTAAGATTACCCTCAAATATTCATGTTATGCTCGCATGGGTGGAACCCAATATGGAGTCACAGAGATGTACGGCACAGAAAGAGACCCTTCAGCCCAATTCATCCAAGCCAAACAGACATCTTAAATTCATCTAGTCCCATTTGCCAGCACTTGG
>NW_025162416.1:0-1576 GCF_004010195.1 Chiloscyllium plagiosum
TGCACTGAAACCTCCACACTGTTCTGTGCAGGCTCTGATGACTGCACTGAAAACTCAGCTCTGTTCTGTGCATGTTCTGATGTCTGCACTGAAATCTTTGCACTGTTCTGTGCGCACTCTCATGTCCGCACTGAAAACTCCGCACTGTTCTGTGCGCACTCTGATGTCCGCACAGAAAACTGTGCACTGTTCTGTGCACACTCTGATGTCTGCACTGAAACCTCTGCACTGTTCAGTGCGCAATCTGATGTCTGCACTGAAATATCTGCACTGTTCTGTGCGCACTCTGATGTCTGCACTGAAATCTCCGCACTGTTCTGTGCACGCTCTGATGTCTGCACTGAAAACTCCACACTGTTCTGTGCACGCTCTGATGTCTGCACTGAAACCGCAACACTGTTCTGTGCACGCTCTGATGTCTGCACTGAAATCTCCACACTATTCTGTGCACGCTCTGATGTCTGCACTGAAAACTCCACACTGTTCTGTGCATTCTCTGATGTCTGCACTGAAACCGCCACACTGTTCTGTGCACGCTCTGATGTCTGCACTGAAATCTCCGCCCTGTTCTGTGCACGCTCTGATGTCTGCACTGAAAACTCCACACTGTTCTGTGCACACTTTGATGTCTGCACTGAAACCTCCACACTGTTCTGTGCACGCTCTGATGACTGCACTGAAAACTCCGCACTGTTCTGTGTGCATGATCTGATGTCCGCACTGAAAACTCCGCACTGTTCTGTGCATGTTCTGATGTCTGCACTGAAATCTTTGCACTGTTCTGTGCGCACTCTCATGTCCGCACTGAAAACTCTGCACTGTTCTGTGTACGTTCTGATGTCTGCACTGAAATCTCTGCACTGTTCTGTGCGCGCTCTGATGTCTGCACTGAAACCTGCACACTGTTCTGGGCACACTATGATGTCTGCACTAAAAAATCCGCACTGTTCTGTGCATACTCTGATGTCTGCACCGAAACCTCCGCACTGATCTGTGCACGCTCTGATGTTCATGCTGAAACCTCTGCACTGTTCTGTGCTGTGCACGCTCTGATGTCCGCACTGAAATCTCTGCACTGTTCTGTGCGCACTCTGATGTTCGCACTGAAACCTCTGCACTGTTCTGTGCGCGCTCTGATGTCCGCACAGAAATCTCTGCAGTGTTCTGTCCGCACTCTGATGTCTGCACTGAAACCGCTGCACTGTTTTGTGCTCACTCTGATGTCTGCACTGAAACCTCCACACTGTTCTGTGCACACTCTGATGTCTGCACTGAAATCTCTGCACAGTTCTGTGCACGCTCTGATGCCTGCACTGAAAACTCCACACTGTTCTGTGCACGCTCTGATGTCTGCACTGAAACCGCCACACTGTTATGTGCACGCTCTGATGTCTGCACTGAAATCTCCGCACTTTTCTGTGCACGCTCTGATGTCTGCACTGAAATCTCCGCACTGTTCTGTGCACACTCTGATGTCTGCACTGAAAACTCCTCACTGTTCTGTGTACGCTCTGATATCTGCACTGAAATCTCCTCACTGTTCTGTCTACGCTCTGATGTCTGCACTGAAAACTCC
>NW_025162417.1:0-1576 GCF_004010195.1 Chiloscyllium plagiosum
CCAGACTTATTTTCCTATCTCTGTAACATCTCCTGCCTTGCTTTCCAATGTCGATTACATCTCCAGCCTTGCTTTCGTTTCTCTGTAACATCTGCAGCCTTGCTTCCCTCTCTCTGTAACATCTCCAGCCTTGCTTACCACTCTGTAACATCTCCAGCCTTGCTTTCTTCTCTCTGTAACATCTCCAGCTTTGCTTTGCACTCTCTGCGTAACATCTCCTACCTTGCCTTCCCATCTCATTAACATCTCCAGCCTTGCTTTCCTCTCTCTCCGTAACATGTCCAGCCTTGCATTCCTATCTCTGTAGCATCTTCAGACATGCTTTCCTATCTCTGTAACATGTCCAGCCTTGTTTTCCTGTCTCAACAAATATCTCCAGCCTTGCTATTCACTCTCTGTAACATCTCCAGCCTTGCTTTTCTCACTCTCCTCAACATCACAAGACTTATTTTCCTATCTCTGTAACATCTCCAGGCTTGCATTCCTATCTCTGTAACATCTCAAGCCTAGCTTTCCAATCACTGTAACATCTGCAGCCTCGCTTTCTTCTCTCTGTAACGTCTCCAGCATTACTTTCCATTCCTGTAACATCTCCAGCCTTGCTTTCCTCTCTCTACAACATCTCCAGACTTGTTTTCATATCTCTGTAACATCTCTACCCTTGCTTTCCTTTGTCTGTCACATCTCCAGCCTTGCTTTCATATCACTGTAACATCCCCGGCCTTGCTTTCCTCTCTCTGTAACATCTCCGGCTTTGCTTTCCTATCTCTGTAATATCTCCAGCCTTGCTTTCCTCTCTCTGTAACATCTCTGTCTTTGCCTTCCTATCTCTGTAACATCTCCGGCCTTGCATTCCTATCTCTGTAACACCTCCAGCCTTGCGTTCCACTCTCTGTAACATCTCCAGCCTTGCTTTCATATCTGTGTAACATCTCCGGACTTGCATTCCTATCTCTGTATCATCTCCAGCGTTGCTTTCCTCTCTCTCCAAACAATCTCCTACCTTGCTTTCCTATGTCATTAACATCTCCAGCCTGGCATTCCTATCTCCGTAACCTCTCCAGATTTGCTTTCCTTTATCTGTTACATCTCTTGACTTAATTCCTCTCCCCGCAACGTCTCTAGCCTTGCTTTCCTATCTCTGCAACATTACCAGCTTTGCTTTCCTATCTCTGGAGCAATTTCGGCCTTGCTTTCCTATCTTTGTAACATCTCCAGCCTTGCATTCCACTCTATGTAACATCTCCAGTCTTGCTTTCCGCTCTCTGTAACATCTCCAGCTTTGCTTTCCTCTCTCTCCGTAACAACTCCTACCTTGCTTTCCTATCTCATTACCATCTGCAGCCTGGCATTCCCAATGTCTGTAACATCTCCAGCCTTCCTTTCCTATCAATGTGACATCTCCAGGCTTGCTTTCCTCTCTCTGTAACGTCTCCAGCCTTACTTTCCTATCCCTGTAGCATCTCTAGCATTGCTTTCCTATCTCTGTAACAACTCTAGCCTTGCTTTCCCTATCATTGTAACATCTCCAGCCTCGCTTTCTCCTCTCTCCATAACATATCCTATCTTGCTTTCC
>NW_025162418.1:0-1576 GCF_004010195.1 Chiloscyllium plagiosum
TGTGAGAGGGTGTATGTGTGAGTGTGGGAGTGTATGTGTGAGCGTATGATAGAGGGTCTGCGTGAGTGTGTGTATGTAGGGGTGTGTGTGTGCGCATGTGCATGTAGGAGTGTCTATGTGTGTGTACTGCAATGGGGTCACCTGTAGTGTGACATGAACCCAAGGTCCTGGTTGAGGCCATCCCCATGGGTGCCGACCTTGCTCGGCCATTGTTTGATATTGGCAGAATTACATTTTACTTTGCTCAAATTCTGCATGAATCTGCGTAAGATTCTATGAATCTGTCTTTTAGATTAGAATCAGTCTGACAATTGTGGCACAGAAAGTCTCACACAGGGCAGCTCACACCTTCAATATATTATCTGGGCTGACATGACACCACTTGAGAATGTAACGTTTTGAAAAGTTTTGTGATTGATTTATGAAAGAACTGAAACCAACACGGTCATGCTAAAAAATAAGAGACTTAACAAACAACCTAGGTCTTTTTGGAAATAGAACCGTGGAATTGAGTTTTATTGTATAAGGCTTTATGAGCGATGTTAGGCTAATGGTACTTACTTTGTGTCATTTCTTTTTGTACATACAAAGACAATTGTTTCTAATTAAAACCATTACAATCTTGTGATGTTAATTACACCATGTCCGGATTTCTCCTTTAAATGTTGATTGTTTCAAATAGGATTATAACAATATCAAATAATTTAAACAGACTCAGAAGTCAAATTTGGGATCTTTCTGGTCTCCATGGGTCAATAATAAACTGTTTGGCCCTTTGGGGAGTCTTGTTTCTCACATTTTCTTGGAAGACAAAGATGCTAAGACATGGTAGGATGGCATTGGAAAACAAAAAGCATAGCTACAAAATTAGTCATTTTACAAATTGTTGTCAGATTAGTTTTTCACAGCTGAACAAAGAATATGTCCATAACAGTGTGTTCTTTTGGCACATTTGTAATCAGAATTTTTCACTTTTGTTTTAATGTAAAACTGTACACACTCTGGGTGTACATTATGAGAAATTAAACTTGAACAGTACAATAAATCTTCAGGCGATCTGCTCCCAAAATATACATCTGTTGTATCATTTATAATGGTGTAGTGGCAATTCTATGGCAACGTCTTAACTTTTTCCTAATTGGTACAGATAATTAGTTTGAATTGCAAACAGCACCATTTGTTAATGCAGCTTTTCACTCAGTGCTATTCATAACAGCTCATTTGAGATAGGCTGATTGAATTTAAGTAGTAAAAGCTTTGTTTGAACAGTGGACATTTGCTTTCATCTGCTTCTTTTTATGGAATGCTAAGTCAGTGAACACAATTATCTTGGCAAGGCTAGATTATTGGTGAATTTGTATAAGTGCTCAGACAATACACAGCCACAGAGAACAAAAACTATGGTTTGAATCTGTGTTGAGTAATATGGATCAGCCATAGGACACAAAAAAGCATCTCTATGAGCTTCAACAGAAAGGGTATCTTCTTGGGTACATATCTAAAGGATGATAGTCGGAGGCTTTGGGTAGTGTGGATACAATAAGAAGATAATGAGAGGCATAGATAGAGTTGATAG
>NW_025162419.1:0-1576 GCF_004010195.1 Chiloscyllium plagiosum
CAGTGTGGAGGGAGTGAATCATTGTCAGAGTATCAGAGTGGAGGGAGTGCAGCATTGTCAGAGGATCAGAATGGAGGAAGTGCAGGATTGTCCTAGTGTCAGAGTGGAGGGAGTGCAGCATTGTCAGAGGATCAGTATGGAGGGAGTGCAGCATTTTCAGAGGATCAGTATGGAGGGAGTGCAGCATTGTCTCAGGATCAATGTGGAGGGAGCGCAGCATTGTCATGGAGTCAGGACGGGGGGATTGCAGCATTGTCAGAGAATCAGTGTGGAGGGAGTGCAGCATTGTCAGAGAATCAGTGTGGAAGGTGTGCACTATTGTCAGAGCGTCAGTGTGGAGGCAGTGCAGCATTGTCAGAGGGTCAGTGTGGAAGGAGTGTAGCATTGTAAATAGGTCAGTGTGGAGGGAGTGCAGCATTGTCAGATGGTCAGTGTGGAGGGAATGCAGCATTGTCAGAGGGTCAGTGTGGAAGGAGTGTAGCATTGTATATGGGTCAGTGTGGAGGGAGTGCAGCATTGTCAGAGAGTCAAGACGGGAGATTGCAGCACTGTCAGAGGTCAGTGTGGAGGGGGTGCAGCATTGTCAGAGGTTCAGTGTGGTGGGTGTGCTGAATTGTCAGAGGGTCAGTGTGAAGTGAGTGTGGCATTGTCAGGATCAGTGTGGAGGGAGTGAAGCATTGTCAGAGTATCAGTGTGGAGGGAGTGCAGCATTGTCAGAGGATCAGAATGGAGGAAGTGCAGTATTGTCAGAGTGTCAGAGTGGAGGGATTGCAGCTTTGTCAGAGGATCAGTATGGAGGGAGTGCAGCATTTTCAGAGGATCAGTATGGAGGGAGTGCAGCATTGTCTCAGGATCAATGTGGAGGGAGCACAGCATTGTCATGGAGTCAGGACGGGGGGATTGCAGCATTGTCAGAGAATCAGTGTGGAGGGAGTGCAGCATTGTCAGAGGAACAGTGTGGAGGGATTGCAGCATTGTCAGAGGATCAGAATGGAGGGAGTGATGAATTGTCAGAGGGTCAGTGTGGAGGGAGTGCAGCATTGTAAGAGATTCAGGACGGGCGATTGCAGCATTGTCAGAGAGTCAGTGTGGAGGGAGTGCAGCATTGTCAGAGGGTTAGTGTGGAGGGAGTGCAGCATTTTCAGTGAGTCAGGACGGGGGGATTGCAGCATTTTCAGTGTATCAGTGTGGAGGGAGTGCAGCATTGTCAAAGGATCAGTGTGGAGGGAGAGCAGTATTGTCAGTGGGTGAGTGTGGAGAGAGTGCAGCATTGTCAGAAAATCAGTGTGGAGGGAGTGCAACATTGTCAGAGAGTCAGTGTGGAGGGAGTGCAGCATTGTCAGAGGGTCAGTGTGGAAGGAGTGTAGCATTGTCAGAGGGTCAGTGTGGAGGGAATGCAGCATTGTCTCAGTATCAGTGTGGAGGGAGTGAAGCATTGTCAGACGGTCAGTGTGGAGGGAGTGTAGCATTATCAGAGAATCAGTGTGGAGGGAGTGCAACATTGTGAGACAGTCAGTGTGGAAGGAGTGTAGCATTGTAAAAGGGTCAGTGTGGAGGGAGTGCAGCATTTTCAGTG
>NW_025162420.1:0-1576 GCF_004010195.1 Chiloscyllium plagiosum
ATTCAACCGAAGAGGGCTCAATTTAGTGTAAAGAGCTCTGAGGGTATAATATTTGTATCCTATGTTAAGAAGAAACCTCTCCCCATTCATTCAATAGAAGAAGGCCTATTTGCTGCAGAGGTTTTTTTTATGGCGCAGTGGTAGTGGCCCTACCTTCTTCGCTATGAGGATGCGTAATAACAAGTTTTTAGTCATAAGTCACATGACACCAGGTTATAGTCCAGCAGGTTTGTTTGGAAGGGGATCTTACAGAAATATATTAAATTATGAAAGAAATAAAAGTAGGATGTTGCATTGGTAGCTGAGACCTCAAGATTAGACGAAGCAGGTTGAAAACTGAACGGAGAAGAAACTTCTTCACCCAGAGGGTTGTTAATCTATGGAATTCCTTGCCCAGGAAGTATTTAACATTACTTCAGCAATTACTAGAAGCAGTAGATAATTCTTTTATTTTTCAAAAACGTAAGGGATATGGTGAAAACGCAGGTAAGTGTAACATAATCCACGAAAAGATTAGTCATGATCTTATTGAGTGGTGGAGCGGGCCGGAAGGCCGACTCTTGCTCCTAGTTCTTATGCACTTATGTTGAAATCACAAGCTTTTGGAGTGCAGTCACTTCAGTAGATGAAGTCATGAAAAAACAAGTGCAGGAAAGAGAATTTAGATAAATGAAAGACAGAGCATCTCAACGGTCAATTACTTACTCCCATTCCTATTTCTGATTATCTTACTACACAGCAAGTTGTGTGTTTTCCAAACATTAATTTTATTTCCATTGTTTAAAGTCAAATATTTAAGATGAACAGTTTGTTTTTCCTCACTTGGACACACTGAATATCATAAACCCTCTCATGAGATATCATAGGAACAATTCATGAACTAGATTTGTCACTGAGTCACTCAAGTAGATACTAGAAAGGAGAAAAAATCCCAACATCTGCAGGATGCTAACGAAAAGTTAGCAACCTGAAATGGTAACAGGAGCAAGTGAACAGCCCCAAATCAGGAAACCCATATTCTGACATCCACTACAGTACCTTGTACTATTGTTCACTGAACACTGCAATTGCTTTCCTTTTCAGCTTAATGATCCATAATGGAATCTGACTCCAACACACTCTCTGGCAGACAGTATTAACGAAGTAAGTTTTTGATCCATCCCAAAGACAATTTCGATGGACTTTTGCTTCCAAACATTTACACTAAGTTCTTGGTATGGACACATTTCCAACTTAGTAGGTTTATTCCAGTTTTATAACATATTGGGGTGGCACACTGCTTAGCATATGCTACCTCACAGCATAAGGGACCCAGGTTCAATTCCAGCCGCAGGTAACTGTCTGTGTGGAGTTTGCACGTTTTCCCTGTCTGCACAGTTTCCTTCCACTGTCCAAAGAGGGGCTTTGGTACATCTGTGTGGACCTCCTCCTGTTAACTGAGAGCAATGGGGCACTGTGAGGATCAACAGATCAGACAATCAGTCTGCAACTTCTCTCCGGGAGACTTGTCTCAAGAAAGGCAGCAGTTTCTTATCTCATCCAATCTCCTATACTCCACAAACTCCACACCGACAGT
>NW_025162421.1:0-1576 GCF_004010195.1 Chiloscyllium plagiosum
CTGGAGATAGTCACTGAAGCTTCCAATTCTGTGCAGACCCCAATAGTTTCTGATGCTACTTAGAAACCAAAACCCAGAGATCGTAATTTGTGAGAGCTGGCCACATCCATTCAGGCTGCATTAAAATTAACCCAAGACCTACCTAGCTGTTTACTCAGTGGCCTTCACTAACCAGTTTGGTAACGAACATTCAATCTCTCTCTGAAAAGAAACCAGGACAAAATAACCTCTCAAGGCCTGCAGCATCATCACACTTGTCAGCACATCGAGCTGTCAAACAGGAACCGGGGTAACCCAATCAAGCTCTTGGTCCTGTCCAATCGGAAAAGTAGCCTTCAGACCGTTCAGTCTTTTATACAGGAACAGGAGGAGGCCATTCAGCCCCTAAAGCCACTTCCACAGCAACAGGATGAGGCCATTCAGCTCCTTCAGTCTCTTTCACAGGAACAGAAGGAGGCCATCCATCCCCTAAAGTCACTTATACAGGAACAGGAGGAGGCCATTCAGCTCCTGGAGTCTCTTACACGGGAACAGGAGGAGGCCATTCGGCCCCTAAAGCCACTTCCACAGCAACAGGGTGAGGCCATTCAGCTCCTTCAGTCTCTTACACAGGAACAGGAGGAAGTCATTCAGCCTCTAAAGTCACTTACAAAGGAACAGGAGGTGGCCATTCAGCTCCTTGAGTCACTTACACAGGAACAGTACGAGGCCATACCCCCTCAACGCTCTTGCAAAGGGACAGAATGAGGTAATTGATGCCTATTCCTGATGAATGGCTTATGTCCAAAACGTGGATTCTCCTGCTCCTCGGAGCTGCCTGAACTGCTGTGCTTTTCCAGCATTCTACTCTCTACTACAATCTTCAGCATCGGCAGTCCTCGCTGTCTCCAGATTGATGCTCCAACATGATGAACAAGTGGAGCAGAGGCACAGTTGTGCACAGACAGACTGCTCCACGTTGTTCCTCCTGGCTCCGTTGCTCATGATAAACACGTGGGACTTTAACGTGGTTTTCTAGTGTTGAGGAGGGAAGCCATATGTCTTGTGTGAAGTCTCAAGAAAGCACCTTCCATCTCCGAGAAGCCAGCCTGGTGTTCTCTATGTAGGGCGGAAGCTGGTGGGAATGGCTACCTGCTCAGATCGAAGGTATTGAGGCTGCTGTTGGGGATTGTATGCAACCTGACGTTCAGTTCGGGCTCACACGCCGACTGCACAATAACATGGGGAGAGTTAATTTAGACATATAAATTATTAGGAAAGTCTCGGTCAACTGATGAATCGACTCTCTATGTTCAAATAATGCTGATCTCGCTCTTGTTGATCTTGTTGAGTGCTTGTCTTGTGCAGTGTATCCTGTATGCCTTACTCTGTCCAAGTCTATTTCCACCCTATGATCTGTCTGGGCATGCTTACTATGATCTGCCTCCACTGCTCATAAATAAAGTGTTTCCCTGTACTGAGGTACATGTGACAATAAATCACACCAATCAATCCTGGGTAAAGTATGGAATTTCTCACCCTATCAATGTGTCTTTTGGAAATTCACCTGCTACACCTCATGTTTCAGCATCACCAT
>NW_025162422.1:0-1576 GCF_004010195.1 Chiloscyllium plagiosum
AACAAACGAAAAATACCGAGAAAAAAAAACAAACCTCAACTAACTACTAATCTAACCTACAATTAACCAGAGTGTATATTTAAGTCTCTTTCTCTTATTTGAATAATGTAAGAGAAAAAAAAAACAGTGGATAACATAGAAATTGGGTAGTGAGATACATGCTCACAATGTGTTAACATCAAATGTAACAAAATCCATATTCGTGCGGGATTCCTCTCTCCAAGGGGCCCCGGACCAGCCAGGTTCATAATCTCAATTAAATAAAAGCCCCTGTTAGGATGGCCGAAATACCTGTATTCATATAATTCAAGAAGGGCTGCCATATTTTATAAAATAATTTGGTCTTTTGGTGCACCATATTTGTAAGGAAGTCAAGGGGAATACATTCCATAATTAATCTGTGCCAATTTGAAAGTCCAGGGGGGCCCTCAGCCACCCAGTTTACCAAAATATTTTTCCTTGTACAAAAAGAGAGAATAGGAAATAGTCTCTTCCTGTGCATATCCAGGGAGGGGAAGTTCGAAAAGCCCAAAAGGAGAGATACCTGGTCCACTTTAATTTCCGTTCCTAAAATTTCTATCAGGGTACTTGCTACTTTAGTCCAGTATCTACGGATCTTATGACAGGTCCATAGGCAATGTACAAGGGTGCCCACCTCTATTTTACATTTGGGACACATTGAAGATGCTCCTCACGTTTCTAAGAGATTTCTAGTCCCAATTCCTGATCCCATGTTTTAAGCAGATTGTCCATATCTCCCGATACTTCATCATGTAGTAAATTATAAATAGTACTGATGGAGGATACCCCATTGGTCGTAGTACACTATATTCTCTATCTGATTTATAAAGGCTATCTAATAACGTAGTCTTCTTCTGTATATAGTCTCAAATTTGGAAGTATCGATAGAGTACCATTAGGTAATCCGAATTTCTGACGCAGCTGTTCAAAAGATATCAGGACCCCCTCTTTAAATAGGTCCCCTAAACATGAGCTACCCCGGGATCTCCAGGGTTTAAAAGTGTCATCTGTAAACCCCGGTTGGAATCCCCATGCTCCCACTATCGGCGCATAGGGGGATGTTTTATGTGAGTTGCCCTCATTTTGCCGCATTATATTCCAAGCTTTAATTGTGTTTAGTATTATGGGGTTTTTACAGTGATCCGGAATGATTTTCCTCTTGTCTGAAAATAAAAGGTTAATAAGTGGGCATTTTACTTGAGAAACCTCGATGTCCAGCCAGGTTGATTGCGAGTCAGACAAGACCCAATCAGCTATGTAACTTAATAGGGAACTTAAGTGATATTTCCTAAAATCTGGGAAGTCCAATCCTCCCCTTGCTTGTGGAAGCTGCAGGTTCTTCAGCTTAATGAGGGGCCGTCTATGATTCCAGATAAAGGAACCCAACCAGCCATATAATTTACATAGTGCCATCCTCGGCAGCATCACTGGAAGCATTCTCATGGGTATAGGAGACATTCATTTTAATTAGTGCTATTCAACCTAGCCAGGAATTGGGAAGGTTTCCCCATCGCTGGAGGTTCTGCCTTATCCTCTCCAGTAAATGCACAAAGTT
>NW_025162423.1:0-1576 GCF_004010195.1 Chiloscyllium plagiosum
AGCATCAGAGCTAAAAAGCCAGGGCAGAAGTCCTACACAGCAGGAGCTGCCAGGGAATTAAAGTCTTGCAGCTCTTTGACTCAACTGTGCCACTGAAGGAAGGTGGCTACTGTTGGAAGGGCACCTGGGATGCTGAAGGGGCCAAGAGCAAAGAAACTGGGGTTTCTTGAGATGGGGGGCAGTAAAGGCACAGGACTGGCACTCAGCAGGCACACCCTACCTTATGTCCAGTTTCTCGAGCGTGAACCAAGCTTGTTATCAAGGGTACAACTTTCAGGAGACTACGGGAGCAGATGGGCCTGTATAATCATGTCCATAATTCTCTGAAGGTGGCCAGACAAGTTGAAACAGTTGTTGAGGCGGCTTATAGGATCCTTAGGTTTATAAATAGAGGCAGAGAGTACAAAAGCAGGTAGTACAATAGCTCTAAAAATCATTGGTCAGACCATGTTTGGAACATTGTGTTCAGTTCTGGATACCCTTAAGTAAGGGAAGGATGTTAAAGTCTTGGACTGAGTTCAAAAAGAGCTTTATTAGAATTATACAGGAATGAGGAATTCTAGATACAAGATTAGTGAAGTTGGGATCATTCGCCTTCGAACAGAGAAAAAGATCAAGAGAGGTGAGCTTATTGTGATATTCATAATTATGACCAATTTTGACAGGGTAAAGAAAGATATTCTGTTTTCACTAATTGGTATGTTAGTAACTAAGGGGGATCACAATTTCAATATTGCCAGTAAGAGTGCTAGGAGTGAAATGAGGAGAACTTTCTTAACTCAGTTGTTATGATGTGAAATGTACTGTCTAGGAGACCATAGAAGGATTCAAAAGAGAGCTGCATATTTATTTCAAAGTGATGAATTGAGAGAGCTAGGGAGATGGGGCTGGAGAATTGGCACTATATGTCAGGAAGGATTTACTGGCCCTGGAATGTGTTCAGAGGAGGTTCACAAGAATGGTCCCAGGAATGAAAACTTAACTTATGTTTGAGGACTCTATCTATGGAGTTCAGATGGAGTTTAGAAGGATGAGGGGGGATCTAATTGAAACTTACAGAATACTGAAAGGCCTGGGCAAGTAGATGTTGGGAAGACATTATCGGTAAGCGATAGTAGGGCCTGAGGACACAGCCTTGGAGTAAAGGGAAGACCTTTCAGAACAGAAATAAGGAGAAACCTCTTCAACCAGAGTGTGATGAATTTATGGAATTCACTGCCACAGAAGCTGAGGAGGCCAGGTCATTGAGTAAATTTAAGATGGAGATGGATAGGTTCTTGATTGTCAAGGTGATCAATGATTATGGAGAGAAAGTGGAAGAATGGGGTTGGGAAACTTATCAGCCATGATTGAAAGGTGGAGCAGACTCAATGAGCTGTATGGTCTAATTTCTGCTCCTATGTGTCGCTTAATGAGAATACCTGGGCTGCTCTCTTAAGAACTGGTAGAGAAATTATGGATTGAATGGCATCCTTCCGTACGATAATATTTATGATGAAAAATTATTGGGAAAAGGCTGGGCATGGGATTAAGTACCTTCCAAAGAGGTAGCACAGGGAGGAGAGGCCAAATGGCC
>NW_025162424.1:0-1576 GCF_004010195.1 Chiloscyllium plagiosum
CAACAGTGCTTGTGTATCTGAGAGAGAACAGCAGTGGCTCTGTGTCAGAGAGAGAACAGCAGTGCTTGTGAATCTGAGGGAGAACAGCAGTGCCTGTGTATTTGATGGAGAATAGCAGTCAGTGTTTATTTGAGAGAGTTCAGCAATATCTCTGTATCTGAAATGGAACAGCATTGCCTGTGAATCTGAGGGAGAACAACAGTGCCTATGTATCTGAGAGAGAACAGCAGTGCCTCTGTATCAGAGAGAGAACAGCAGTGCCTGTATATCTGAGAGAGAACAGCAGTGCCTCTGTATCTGAGAGAGAACAGCAGTGGCTCTGTATCTGAGAGAGAACAGCAGTGCCTGTATATCTGAGAGAGAACAGCAGTGGCTCTGTGTCAGAGAGAGAACAGCAGTGCTTGTGTATCTGAGAGAGAACAGCATTGACTGTGTATCTGAGAGAGAACAGCAGTGCCTGTGTATCAGAGAGGGAACAACAGTGCTTGTGTATCAGAGAGAGAACAGTATTGCCTATGTATCTGTGAGAGAACAGCATTGCCTGTGTATCAGAGATAGAACAGCAGTGCCTGTGTATCAGAGATAGAACAGCAGTGCCTGTGTATCTGAGAGAGAACAGCATTGCCTGTGTATCAGAGAGAGAACAACAGTGCTTGTGTATCAGAGAGAGAACAGCATTGACTGTGTATCTGAGAGAGAACAGCAGTGCCTGTGTATCAGAGAGGGAACAACAGTGCTTGTGTATCAGAGAGAGAACAGTATTGCCTGTGTATCTGTGAGAGAACAGCATTGCCTGTGTATCAGAGATAGAACAGCAGTGCCTGTGTATCAGAGATAGAACAGCAGTGCCTGTGTATCTGTGAGAGAACAGCATTGCCTGTGTATCTGAGAGAGAACAGCAATGCCTATGTATCTGAGAGAGAACAGCAGTGCCTCTGTATCAGAGATAGAACAACAGTGCTTGTGTATCTGAGAGAGAACAGCATTGCCTGTGTATCAGAGAGAGAACAGCAGTGCCTGTGTATCAGAAAGAGAACAACAGTGCTTGTGTATCTGAGAGAGAACATCAATGCATTGTATCTGAGAGACAACAGCAGTGCCTGTATATCAGAGAGAGAACAGCAGTACTTTGGATCTGAGATAGAACAGAGAGAGTAAACAGCAGAGCCTGTGTATTTGAGGGAAAACAGCAGTGCCTGTGTATTTGAGGGAAAACAGCAGTGGGTGTGTATTTGAGGGAGAACAGCAGTGCCTGTGTATTTGAGGGAGAACAGCATTCAGTTTTTAACTGAGAGAGAACAGCAGTGGGTGTGTATCTGAGAGAGTACAGCGATGCCTCTGTATCAGAGAGTGAACAACAGTGCCTTGTATCTGAGTGAGAACAGCATTGCCTGTGTATCTGAGAGAAGAGCAGTACCTGTGTATCTGAGAGAGAACATCGGTGCCTTCGTATCTGAGAGACAACTGCAAAGCTTCTTTATCGGAGGGAGAACAGCAGAACTTGTGTATTGGTGAGAGAACAGCAGTGCATGGGTATCTGAAAGAGAACATCAGCGCCTTTGTATCTCAGGTAGAA
>NW_025162425.1:0-1576 GCF_004010195.1 Chiloscyllium plagiosum
TTGGTCAAGGAGGAAGATACGAGTAATACCTTACCATTTAAGATAGTGAGGGGCCAGAGCTGAGTATGCTGGCCACCACCATGGAGAGCGTGCTAGAAAAATACTGAAAGGCCAGCAGGTGGTTAACTATCCTGGACCGGATGGACTACATCCCAGAGATATAAGGAAGATCGCTGAAGAAGGTGTGGGGGGATAGTGGTGATCTTTCAGGAATCACTAGAGTAAGGAATGATCCCAGAGCACTGGAAACCCACTATCGTGACACCCCATTGTAACAAGGGAGTGAGGAAAAAGACAAAAAATATCCACAATTAATGGCTTAACTTCAGTCGTGGGTGTGATCCTGGAATCCATTGTGAAGAATGAGATTTCTGAATACTTGGAAGTGTTTGGTAAAATAGAGCAAAATCACTTCATCAAGGGAAGGTCATGCCTGACAAATCTGTTGGAATTCGTTGAAAAGGAAATGAGCAGGCTCAGCCAATGGATGTTATCCACCTGGATTTCAAGAAGGCCTTTGACAAGGTGTCACACAGGAAATGACTGAGTATGATAAGGGTCCGTGGTGTTGAATGGAAGCGGCATGAATGGAAGCTTGTCTGTCTGGCAGAAAGCAGAGAGTGGGGATAACATAGCCCTTCTCAGGATGGCAGTCGGTGACAAGTGGTGTTCTACAAGGCTCAGTGTTGGATCGTAACTTTTTACTTGATACGTTAACAATCTAGATGATGGAACTGAGTGTACTCTGGCTAAGTTTGCAGATGATACATGAATAGGCAAATGGACTGGTCGTATTGAGAAGGCGGAGAGGTTGAAGAAGGAGATTGGCAGATGCATTCCAACGTTGGAAAGTGTGTGGTCATGCATTTTGGCATGAAGAATAGAGGCATGGTCTATTTTTTAAATGAGGAGCAAATTCAGAAATCTGAAGTGCAAAGGGACTTGGGAGTTCTAGTGCAGGATTCTCCCAAGGTAAGCTTGCAGGTTGAGGCAGTAGTCAGGAGGGCAATTGCATTTATTATTGATGGCATTTATTATGAGAGGAATTGAATATAAAACAGGTTGCATACGTCTCTGGTCAGACCACATTTGGAGTATTGTGCGAAATTTTGAGCCCCATATCTCAGGAAGGATGTAATGGCCCTGGAGCTTGTGCAGAATATTTTCATGAGAATGGTCATAGGAATGAAAAGACTATCGTATGAGGAATGTTTGTGGGCTCTGGGTCTATCCTCGGTTAAGTTTAGAAAGATGAGACGGAATGTAATGGAAGCACAGAGTACTGAATTACGTGGACAGAGTTGATGTTGGTAAGATGTTTCCAGTGGACGAGAGCTTGAGGGCAGAGACTTAGATGAAAGGGTGATAAGAAGAAATGTATTTAACCAGAGAATGTCAAATCTTTAAAAAATATTGCCACAGAAGGCAGTGGGGGCCAGGTCATTAAGTCTATTTGAGACGGATTTAGATAGGTTCATGATTATCCAGGAGATGAAGAATCACGAGGAAAAGGCTGGAGAATGGATTTGAGAAACCTATCAGTGATGATTGAATGATGGGCAGACTTGACAGGCTA
>NW_025162426.1:0-1576 GCF_004010195.1 Chiloscyllium plagiosum
CTCCACTCTTTCACAAGTTTTTGCGCTGATTCAATAAGTGAATTTTTGAATTCCGGCAAAATACTTACCTCTCTCAGGGCATCGTAGGCTTGCTGGATTTTTAAAGCTCTTTTCCACCGCTCATAATTACACTGCTTGATCATTTGAAACGCAATAAAAGTTTGACCAGGGACCCTCCAAGATTCCTGAAACGTGTCTGTTGGCTTCTTGTACAAGCTCATATGCACTTAAGATCGCGTTTTCACCACTTCATAGTCTGCAGTTACTCCTCTGATAGTGATGTCACGAGTTCAGTAGCCGTATTTTGATCAAGGAAAACCACATTGCCACTGGCCTCTGAATTTGTTTCGTGACATTTTCAAATGAAATGAAAAAGGCTTCGACATCCCACACAGAAAATGTAAGCAATACTTGAACATACTTCAGCAGTTTCTCACTCAGCTTTTACCCACTATGGGGTTCCTCACTCCCTCTCTCGTCCTCACGATACTTGCTTTTAGTATCCATCTCCATCCGTTTGAGCTGGCTTTCCTTTTTAAGTGTGAAGTTTTGAATTTCAATCTCTCTCGTTTCCTTTCACACTTGCTAAAGCCCTTCGTTCTTTTCCTTCTTTTACCTCCTAACCGTAACTCAACTGTTTTATTTCTGCTGCCCTTTCCTTCCCTCTCGCCTCGAGCTCAAGCTGCATCATTTGCAATTCAACTTTTGCCGTGTCCAAAGTTTCTGATGGTTTATCCAGCAAGTTTAGTTGCTGAGCTAATTCTTTAATCATTTATCCTTTAGTCAAAAAAATGAGGCAGCTCGAATCCCAGTTTGTCTGCGAATTGCAGCAGTCTGGCCGTATTCACCTTGTGTAAAACGTCCAAAGTCACTGTGTCCACCTCCAGATAACTCTTGGCGTATGCAAGTAACAGTGTTGGTCCAATATTTGTCGATCCAACGAAATCAATACCCGAAATATAGAGACTGGTGCCTACCACTTGCTGTTACAAATCACGGACGCGCACCCAATCAGTTATGGACAAGGTCAGTCCATGCAACACATTATTCAGCAGCAAGCGCACACGGTAACGTTGCAATTTGTTGAGGTAAGTATACAGTAAAAATCACCCAGGCTTCAAAACGGACAAATTGTGTTCACAAAATTACGGAACGTAACACAAAGAACAGAATATAGAATACCCATCGAACGCAGTCTATCCAAATGAGACTTACTTATGCTGCTTCGAATGCACACAACACTCCCAATAAACACACACCTTAAAATGTGAGTCAAGCTGAAACAGAGGCACACACGTCAAAGTTCGAAAGGCAGCAGGACAGAGGGTTGAGCAAACTGTTTCCATTGCTGAACTGACTTAAATGAAACGTCAGCTTTTCGGACTTACGACTCATGTGTCATTATGCAGGTCAATTCTAAAACATAAAGGCTTTAGCCTAAAGTCTTAGCTGCTTATACATGAACAAAACAAAAGGCCGATGAGCACCATTTGATCTCTTTACCAAACCAGCCGTTTTGGACCCAAGCATCAATGCAAACTTTCCTTTATCTAACAATGCCGCCACCTCATGATGC
>NW_025162427.1:0-1576 GCF_004010195.1 Chiloscyllium plagiosum
AGTCAGTGACAGGAATTGAATGTCAGACAGCGATTGGATTTGAACCTCAGTCAGTGACAGGAATTGAATCTCAGTCAGTGACAAGGATTGAACCTCAGACAGTGACAGGGATTGACAATCAGTCAGTGACTGAGATCGAATCTCAGTCAGTGACAGGGATTGAATCTGAGTCAATGACAGGGATTGTATCTCAGTCAGTGACAGAGATTGACCCTCAGATCGTTCCAGGGATTGACAATCAGTCAGTTACAGGGATTGAATCTCAGTCAGTGATAACGATTGAACTCAGTCAGTTACAGGGATTGAATCTCAGTCAGTGACTGGAATTGAATCTCAGTCTGTGACAGGAATTAAAATTCAGTTAGTGACAGGAATTGACTCTCACTCAGTGACAGGCATTGAATCTCAGTGAGTGACCGGGATTGAACCACAGTCAGGAACAGAGATTGAATCTCATTCAGTATCAGGGATTGAATGTCAGTCAGTGACAGGGACTGAATCTCAGTCAGTGACAGGAATTCAAACACTGTCAGTGACAGGAATTGAATCTCAGTCATTGACAGGGATTGAATCTCAGTCAGTGACAGGCATTGAATCTCAGTCAATGACAGGGATTGGACCTCAGTCAATGACAGGGATTGAACCGCAGTCAGTGGCAGGAATTGAATCTCAGTCTGTGACAGGAATTAAATCTCAGTTAGTGACAGGGATTGAATCTCAGTCAGTGACAGGCATTGAATCTCAGTCAGTGACAGGGATTGTACCTCAGTCAGTGACAGGAATTGAATCTCAGCCATTGACAGGGATTGAAAATCAGTCAGTGACAGAGATTGAATCTCAGTCAGTAACAGGGATGGAGATTCAGTCAGGGACAGGGATTGAACCTCAGTCAGTGACATGAATTGAATCTCAGTCAGTGACAAGGATTAACCCTCAGACAGTGACAGGAATTGACAATCAGTCAGTGAGAGGGATCGAATTTCAGTCAGTAACAGGGATGGAGATTCAGTCAGGGACAGGGATTGAATCTCATTCAGTGACAGGGATTCAACTTCAGTCTGTGACAGTATTTAAATCGCTGTCAGTGACACGGATCGAATCTCAGTCAGTGACAGGTATTGAATCTGAGTCAGTGACAGGCATTGAATCTCAGTCAGTGAAAGGAATTGAATCTCAGTCAGTGACAGGGATTGACCCTCAGACAGTTACAGGGATTAACAATCAGTCAGTGACAGGGATTGCATCTCATTCAGTATCAGGGATTGAATCTCAGTCAGTGACAGGGATTGAATCTCAGTCAGTGACAGGATATCAAACACTGTCAGTGACAGGAATTGAATCTCAGTCATTGACAGGGATTGAATCTCAGTCAGTGACAGGCATTAAATCTCAGTCAATGACAGGGATTGGACCTCAGTCAATGACAGGGATTGAACCTCAGTCAGTGGCAGGAATTGAATCTCAGTCTGTGACAGGAATTGTACATCAGTCAATGACAGGAATTGAATCTCAGTCAATGATAGCGATTGTACCTCAGTCAGTTACAGGGATTGAATCTCAGTCAGCGACAGGGATT
>NW_025162428.1:0-1576 GCF_004010195.1 Chiloscyllium plagiosum
GCACAATTTGGTCATCCAGAAACGACTTTATTGCTTAATCCATGAAATACGTCAGGCACATTATTTGGTACGAAATAGCCTGACTTTGAATTGATATAGTCTATTCAACATTACAAAACCGAAAACTTTATTTGGTCTTTTGGAAAAGGTACTTGCCAATGTCCTTTGAGCAAGTCCATCTGAGAAATATGTTTGCCCAACCTTTTCAACCCTGCCTTCCAAACACAGAGTCGGACATCCAACAGTCTTCATAACTGCATTGAATTTGCGATCGTTCACTTATTACAGTCAGATACCATCTGATTTCGACACTATTAATATGGATGAGTTCTAATCAGTTTAACTCAATTGGATTATTCCGTCTTGGAGGATGAGTTAGATCTCTTTCTGAAACTGAGCCATATTTAGTGGATTATGCTAAATCCGAACAGTATCTTCTACATCCACACTAGGCATAATCAGGTTCGTACATCCAAGCTTATTTAAACATCTCCCTATGCGACACTATGTACTCTTGCGGGGCATATCGAATTTTTGCTCTAGAAAGTAACTCAATATTTTTTTCTAATTTTTGACATCTTCTTTATTGCCCAATTTAATATGAGGTATAGAACACAGAATATAGAACAGTATAGCACAATACAGAGCTTTCGGTCATCGATGCTATAACGACCTTTTCTCCTACTAGCAGATCAAACAAGCTTACATTAGCTTCATTGTACTTTCGTCCATGTGCGTATCCAAGAGTCGATAAAAGTCCCTAATATATCTGACACTAAGAATACAACTAGTAGTGGATTCAATGCACCCACCGCTCCTTGCGTAAAGAACCTACATCTGACATCTCCTGTAAACATCTCTGCAATCACCTTAAGTTATGTCCTCCAGTGATAGACATTTCCGCCCGGAGAAGGAAATCTCTGACTATCAGTTTTATCTATGATTCTCATCATCTTACACACTTCCATCAGGCCAACGCTCATCCTTCTTCAATCTAGTGACAAACGATACAGTTTCCTGAACCTTTCTTCATAAGACATGCACTATAGTCCGGACAGCTTCCTGGCAAAACTCCTCTGCACCAACTTTAAAGCTTCTACATCCTTACTATAATGCAGCGACCAGAACTTAACCCAATATTAAAAATCACACAACACCATGTTATCGTCCAACAGGTTTAATTGGAAGCACACTAGCTTTCGGAGCGACGGTCCTTCATCAGGTGATTGTCACAATCACCTGATGAAGGAGCGTCGCTCCGAAAACTCGTGCGCTTCCAATTAAACTATAACCTGGTGTTGTGTGATTTTTAACTTTGTACACCCCAGTCCAACACCGGCATCTCTGAAGCTTAACCTAATATTGTTAGTGTGATCGAACCAGGTCTTTATAGAGCTGGGAAATAACCGCATGTCACTTAAACCCGGTCCCTCTCGCGACTGAAAGCCAACACACTTGTTGCCTTATTTGCAACTCGATCAATTTGACTGGCAACTTTGACCGAGATACCAACGTCTCACTTTTACACCACACTGTCAAATAGCCTGCCCTTAAAAGTAATCTCAGCATTCAAATT
>NW_025162429.1:0-1576 GCF_004010195.1 Chiloscyllium plagiosum
CAGCAACATCTCCAGCTTGATGACCGATACTTCACTTTTTGGCGGCAGTTGCACACTGTTCCAATTGTCAAAATTATCTTGTATTTCAGGCACCCCCAACGTCGGAACGTGGCATTGGACTGACGTTGTCAAAACAATGAATTCAAATTTGATTTGTTTTTTGTATCATGACGCTTAATAAACAAATTGGTTATATACAAATTGTTGTGATTCAGCAACCAAAACTCAGCTACCAATTTCACAGCCATATGTCACATGTATCTATCTTGTTTCACAGCCTTTCCATTTGCGCACCTGAGCATGCACCTCAAGTGTCCTTCAAAATTCAAAAAACTCTTTCTATTTAAAGTAGACATAAATGTTTAGGTCGTAGTATTAATTGGTAAGGTCACATCTGCATTTACGAGAATGGCACGTGTGATGGCACTGAGCGAATTATGTTGCTGTGTTAGAAACATAATGGAGAGCCTCGACCAGCGAGGCTGGAATTGCGAGAATCAGAGGTGACATAATAAAAACAAAAAAAAAGGATCCTAAGGATAATTCACTTGGTGCATTTGGAAATCGTGCTTCCTTTTGAGGGAACACCAACAAATGAAGATTCAACATATTTTTTTTAAAAAAGGAGATGACCCAATCTGGAGAGAAAGACTGGTAAAATAAATATCTCAGACAATTTTTGGTTCTCTGCAATTCACGTTGTCAAAATGAAGTTAATGCAGAAACATTTGAGGATTGTTAGTCAAAGGTTGATACGCTGTCGCGCGTAAATAAGCAAAGAAGCTGCTGACTAAAAACATTATATTGTCCTTAGTTTTATTTTTCTTTCCAGAGAATTCGTAAACGACACGGAGTCCAAAAAGTCAAGTGTTGAAGGGATTAATGACCAATTTGATAATAGCTAACTGATGCTTTCTCAGGCTGAAGGCTTTCACTTCAAAAAGAAAAGTTGCGAAATGAAAGGGGAGTGGCCAGTTCTCGCAGCTGATCTTTAGTCAGTTTTGGCTTGGTTTCTAGCACGAGTGTGGAAGAAATTACTGGACACAAAGAAGTAGATTCAGGCAGGTATTCTCTTTCTGACTTCTATCCTGTTTGATTTTACTGTTTGTGCCCGGAATGTTTATGCGGATTGTTGCAAATGTTTGCCCATCATTAACTGGGATGATATGTTGGGTTTTCGGAGAGGTTAAGTTACTCGGTACACTGTTTTCGGTTAAATGTGGTTCATCGATAAACCCCTCAATAAATTCTGCCTTGTTTAAAAGTAAATGATTTGAACTTTGTCATTTTTCCTGAAATATCAAGTTCAAGCTGCTTCAAACAAACCAGCAAAATTATGGTCTTCTTGAAAGTTATTTGGGGTCTTCCTTGGTCCGTAACTTTTTGTGGGCTCGTTGAGGGGTTTGTTCTGTATTTTCGATTTGGAATAAGGATTCTTGGACTCGACGTCAGCATGTGGGAGGTATTACGGTCCTTTTTTTTTCCGAATGTTGAACTCAGTTGGTTTAAACTACGCTTGAAACAACAAGTTACGAAGAGTTTCCTGGGAGTGGAAGAATTGATATTCGGGGATTTA
>NW_025162430.1:0-1576 GCF_004010195.1 Chiloscyllium plagiosum
TATCTAAGATTGTTGCAGGGATGGGGAAGAGATTAACCCTCGCGTGCCATTTCTGCGGGTGAAAGGAGAAAATAAAATCCCTACTTGTGTGGTAGATCTGCCTCCAGACATCTAGTTCTGCACACACATCCACTAATTGCTTACATTATAACGAGGGTACTGGGGGACATTTGGACATTCTGTCCACCATGGGTCCATAAGACAGTTGAAATCTCCTTCTACAATAATCTGCCACTATGCACGATAGCTCACTTTGGAAAATGCATCTACCAGGATTTTAAGAGGGTGCACCGGGGGCAATAAACATTCAAAATACTGTATTGTTTCCCATAGTTCAAGACTTTAGGGATGATGATCCTTCCGTGAGTGCCTAATACAATCTAGAAATTTACATGGAAGATTTTTCTTCACTCGTATGGCTTCTCCCCTCCTCCTCGTATTAAAAGACGAGAAATAAATCCGATCAAACCCACCCTGCTGTAACGTCAAATGTTCCTTGTCCTCAAGGTGCATCTCCTGCAATAGGCCAACATCCACCCTCTCTTTTTGAAGATTAGAAAGTACATTTTTCTACTTGACTGGCAGATGGCTCCCCTTAATGTTCCAGGTACAACATTTAAGCACATCATTATCCATAACACACTATATCAAAATTTCAACTCTAGAGTTTCACATCGAATTACACATCGGTGATCATTAATGAAAAAATAGACTTATTGAGCCGAAAAACTTTACAAACTAAAACTACTACAACTAATAAGCTCTCAAAACCTTCCAAAGCTAAACACAGAAAAAAAAACCAAAGAACGAAATAAAATCCAAAATGCCAATGACATTCGATTGGGGAATTTACTCCCCACCGCCCATTGGGTATGCTTACATATCTCAAAACTTTATCCTGTGCCTGCTACCAATATGGAATCCAGGGCAATTGACAACAAAAATCGGGCTTGAACTGCCCTTCGGTCGGCACTTAGTCATCACAACTGCCTTTGTAACTCCCTCCAGCTTGAGCTTCACCCCAGACACAAGCAAAGAAAGAAAAAAGTAGTAATACTAATGAAGAAGTTAAAAATGAGTACTCAACCCATTCCCAGCGATAATTTAACACGAGTTAATAGTAGAAAAATCCAACAAAATTTCTTTAAGAGAGAAACATGAATACCTAAATATCCAGCTTACTTTAAAATGTCCACAAAGTATTTGCTTTCTCTGGAGAGTCAGACGGGTTCACAGATCTATTCAAAGCAATACTGAGCACCGGTGGTAACCGAAAGGAATACTGAATCCAGAGTTCCCTTACTCTTCTCTTGATATCATCAAAAGATTTTCTTTCCTGAATCACCGCCGCTGAAAATTCCGGAAAGAACATAATCCTGGAGCTCTTGTGAATTAAAACCATCGGATCTTTCCCTGGGTTCTGAAAGCTTCCACCAGTCTTTGTTTGTCTCAAAAACTATGTCATCGCGCATGAACAGGATGAAGGCGTTGGTCTGAGTCTGACTTCCGCGCCGTAACCCGATGAACTGTCTCACTCTTCACGCGTCCCTCGTCAGTTTCGAAGTGAAGGGATCGC
>NW_025162431.1:0-1576 GCF_004010195.1 Chiloscyllium plagiosum
AAGGAAAGGGAGCTACACATTTTGGGTGACCCAGGGAACGTCAGAAAATCGAATGGGAAGGAGTCCAGTAAAGAATGAGGAAGACAGATTTGTGAAATGGTTTAATAGTTTGGATGCAGAGCATGTCTTCAGTTTCCCCTTAAATGACCTACACTTTGTGCATCATTTCCAAATGTTCTCTATCCAATGTTGCACTGTTGGAATGATTTGAACAGCAGAGAAATCATTTCTTTGCACAGTTGAATTCAGTGAAATGAGTTCCATGTATAACTACACGTAATATTTCTGCTTCTATTATATACATATAAAATAAAGTTAATCGCACAATTCAACGGTAATCTCCTTTCAGATGTATGATTTCTCTCATTCACCTGCCATCGATTACTGTCGCTGAGTCGTGTTTCTGTTTTGTGAAGAAATACGAATGAGTTGGAAAAGAAATGGCAGTCCCCATGGTGGGGATTCTCCAACACTGCAGCTACATGGTGGGGTCAGGAAGGTGGGTGGGTAACAAGAACTATTCTGGAGGGAAAGGGAGAGACTCGTGGTGTACGGGGGAGCGACAAGGCAGTGAGGAGAATGAAATGCGGCCTGGAGAGATCTCTGGCTACAATCTCAAAGACAGCAGCTAAATGGAAGAGGACAAAAATAGTGATTCACAGGATCAGGCTAGGCTGACTGTGAAACAGGGAAGAGATATTGGGAAGTTAGAGGGAGGAGTGTGAACAATTCAAGCTCATTGTGAGACTGTTAATAATCACCATATAGTTACTGGGAGGTATGCAGATGAGAGCAGGCTCACATACAGCAATGCCCCACTGAGACAAGTTACCATGGACGCCCCGGGGGGAGTAAAAAAGTGAGAGGTTAGCCATCCGGCAGCAGATCCCACTGCTGCTGGCAACGTTCAGGCCGGTCGTTCTGGCCAGAGTGTTCAACTGCATCATCGATGTGGATGGACCATCCGGAGGAGCTGACTGCGAACTGGACTCCACGGTCAGATTCCAGCTGGAAACAGTTAAAGTCACCAAGCAGCACGGTATCTTCAGGACGATCAACATATCAGGACTTCAGCAACATAGATACACCTGGTCACAACCAGCTGGGTCTATCCGCTCAAGGATAGATTTCCTGTTTGTGTCCCACCCATTCTGGGTCAGATCCATTGACGTCAACTGGTGCTCTTCACTGACCACTGGCTCTTGCTGGCTCACTGTCACCTGCAGGACGACCGGGGGCTGGCAAGGGAACGTGAAAGTTGAACATGGAACTGCTGACCCCAGAAAATGTTGAGACGAAGTGGGATTATACGGGTTGGAGAACCGTGAAGCGCATATGTAAGTCCCAAGCGGACTGCTGGAAAACAGTCAAAGGGGACATCCTGAGGTTTTTTATCATTAAAAGGTTTCAGAAGGTGGAGTAGAGCCGGGTAAAACTATCCAAATCCCAGAAAACCATGCAGAACCTACTGCTGCTGTAGACAATTGGGGTCGATGTCACCGAGGTAATGCGTCAGCAAGTCTCGCTCTTTACCCCGGAGCTTTTGAAGATAATCTTCCGGGCCAGATTCCCAACA
>NW_025162432.1:0-1576 GCF_004010195.1 Chiloscyllium plagiosum
CTGAATTCGTTCAAAAGCGAAAGGTCACAGAACGTTTTTTCAATGTAGCAAAGATCAGTGGATACTGGAAATAGGAAACAAAAACAAAAATTGTTGCAGACACCAATAGCTTTGAAGAACAGTCACAGGACCCGAAAGATTATCTCTGCTTTCACTTCACAGATGCTGCCAGACCTGTTTAGTGTTCTGGAACAAGTTTCAAACACGTGTGTCAAAAGTGCTCAAAGCCCGGTCCAACATGCAGTTCCATGCACCGGGAAGTGAACAATAACTCAAAGTGCACAAATTCATTTGTTTTAAAACTACATAAAGCTGAGTTCTGAATCATGGTGAGGGAGAGAAACACATTCACTTTCAACAGATGATGGCACTACTGGAAGGGAAATGATTCCGATTCAGATGAAAATGTTAAATGCGTTTGAGGAACGCAAAATTGGAGGCATGACATCATGAAGGGACCCTAACAGGACGAGAATTTTTTAAAAAGCGTTCCCACATCAGGAATCAGGATAGGTCATGGAGTACAGGGGTGATGGGTGAATGGGTCCCGGTGTGAATTGAGGTCTGGCAGCAGAATTGTATTGCAGATATTGCAGCTCAGGCTGGGAATTCATGTGATGCTGTAAAAGATAGCAGCAGCAGCAGCAGCAGCAACAACAGAACCAGAATTATATTCAACCACAATCTGTAACATTTTCCCCTGGATAATCCCTCAGTCTAACATTACCATGAAGCTGATCTATGGTACAGTGATGCGTGTGGGAGAACATGCCAGGGTCAGAAACCTATGTACCTGAATCTGATGATAATGCATTAAAACTACTGCACTTACTGCTTACATTAACAAACAACAGAAATAATGTCTGATAGAGAGGGTGCAATGATCCCAAGACTATGACCACTTCTTTTCATACCAACTAAGAATTGTTGCTGATCTGTCTACCTTTGTTCTTATCTGATTGTTAGAAACCTTGTTCCTTCTGTTCGAGACGGTTCAAGGACTTCCCTCCTATTACAGTTTTGTTTGTATCATTGATATACTTACAGTGCCTTTCCCTGTGAGGAATGATGTAAAATACTGGTGTAAATTATCTGCCTATTTCCTATAGCCTGTTCCTCAGTCACACTCTTCAAATGGACTCAGTATGCGCTCCTGATATCATTTCTACCTAAGTCATCTTGAACATTGTTTATGTACACAGAAATGTTTGTGATGCTTGTTTTTATATTTCTTGCTAATTTGCTTACATTATATCTTTTCCTCCCATACTTCGCTTTCACGATTCATACGGGCATATCGCGCACAACCAGCCCCTTTGGTCCAACCTGACCATGCTGGCCAGGATTTCCAAAGTAAACTAGTCCCATCTGATTGCATTTTGTCCATGTGTCTCTAAACGTTTCCTATTCCGATGTTTGTACAAACGCCTTTTAAATGTTGTAGCTGTACTTGGATTTACCATTCTTCCTCTGACAGCTCTTTCCATACACACATCCCCCTCTGTGTGAAAACGTAGCTGCTTCGTCCCATTTAAATCTTCCACGTTTCACCTTAAAGCAATATCCTCTATGTTTG
>NW_025162433.1:0-1576 GCF_004010195.1 Chiloscyllium plagiosum
CTCCATTCATTACCTGCATATTTCAGAACCTTTTACTCACAAATATCTGAGAACAAGACAGCAAGCACCGTTTTTGTCTTGAACGAAGTAATATATTGAATTATCTTCCATCACCAAACCTGTCCACTACATGTTTCATAATCCCCCGAATCTTCAACTCTGCGTCAGTGCAGTTGCTGAATAAACCATTATCTAAGCCAAAGTGAACATCAGACTTGACAGTTCCAGTTCTCTTCTGGTCACTGATCCAGTTCCACATATTTCAATCATAAACTTGTGCATTTCTTCAAATTTGCTTTATAATGGGGACAATGTATCAGAGTAGGAAAATCGCTGGATTGATTAATCAGAATCACAGGTCATTACACGAAAGACACATTTTAAAGTCCTACCACAGCTGGTAGCAGAACTTAAATACAAATAATAAGAACCGAAGTTAAAATAAAAACAAATTGCAGGAACTGTGACCATAAAATCAGCAGTATTTTGTCCAGCAACCTATCCGTTTTACTGATATCCTTTGGTAATGAAATATGACATTGTTACCAGTTTGGATTAAGAATGACTTCACACCCATAACAATGTGCTTGGTTCTATACTGCTTTATGGAACGATCACAGTCAACGGATATCAGTGATGCTCATCAAATGCTGCCCTTGCTGAAATCCCGTAAAGTAACAAAATAAAGGGTAAACCAAACAAAGACAGATACCGGAGATCTGAAACAGAAAGAAACAGAGTGCTGGGGAAACGGGACAGGTTTGACAGACTCTGTTGACAGATAAACTGAGTTTTGAGTACACTGATCACGGGTCAGGTTTGAAATTATTTGGGAAATAGTGTAATGCGTTTTGGTGGAGTGATGTAATATATGAAGAAATAGAGAGAAAAAAAAAGGCATCAGCAAAGGAATTGTTGATAGTCATCTTGGATGGAATTAAAATATGAGATTGATACCACTGATTTTTCACTTTGGCCCATATTCCTGAGTATCATGCCCAGGTCAGTATATGGCCCTGTATAAAGTGAGTTATGTTCCTTCTGTTTCCATTCTTGAGTGTGGTCATCTCCTTTCATTCACTAGTGGTGCAACAGTGTTATTTCTCAGTCAATATATGTTTCCCTTTCGCAGTTGCCCTTGGTAAGGTGTTGGTGAGCTGCCTTCTAGGCTGCCAGTGCTTAGCCAGAAATGCAAACTAATGAGAGGATGGCATTATTTAACACTGAGCGGGTGTACCATGTATATGAAGATTTTACTTATTCCTTTTTATGGAAATTCAGAGGAAGTTCACTGGATGGTAATCTTGGATTTGTGTTGTCAGTTGCTCTGATTGTTCATGGTGATCTCAGGGTCTTTTATCCAGACAATGAACAAAGTGTAGGTACTGAAATTACAAATTGTCTGGGTCTGCAAATACCGCACAGTGAGGGCCAAGGCACTCTACTGTCATTTTAGCTATTTCCCAATGTGTCTTATCCAGGTCCAAAGTGGAGGTCATAGACTTTTATAACCTCATTCAGCATAACCTGTAGTTCCATACTCGATACAAGACTGTAGTGACAATACCCAACAAAT
>NW_025162434.1:0-1576 GCF_004010195.1 Chiloscyllium plagiosum
CTGTACATGAAGGATTGTGTATAGGGTTGGTGAGGCTGTACCTGGAGTATTGTGCACAGGGTTGGTGACACTGTACCTGAATTATTGTGTACACGGTTGGTGGGCCTGTACCTGGAGTATTATGTACAGGGATGGTGAGACTGTACCTGGAGTATTGTGTACAGGGTTGGTGAGACTGTACCTGGAGTATTGTGTACAGGGTTGGTGAGTCTGTACCTGGAGTATTGTGTACAGGGCTGGTGAGATTGTACCTGGGGAACTGTGTACAGAGTTGGTGAGGCTGTATCTGGAGTATTGTGTACAGGGTTGGTAAGACTGTACCTGGAGTATTTTGTACAGGGTTGGTGAGTCTGTACCTTAAGTACTGTGTACAGAGCTGCTGAGACTGTACCTGGATAGCTGTGTGCAGTGTTGGTGAGACTGTACCTGGAGTATTGTGTACAGGGTGGTGAGGCTGGACCTGGGGCATTGTGTACAGGGTTGGTGAGACTGTACATGGAGTACTGTGTGCAGCGAAGGTGAAACTGTACCTGGATTATTGTGTGCAGGGTTGGTGGGCCTGTACCTGGAGTATTGTGTACAGAGTTTGTGAGGCTGTACCTGGAGTATTGTGTACAGGGTTGGTGAGGCTGAACCTGGAGTATTGTGTACAGGGCTGGTGAGATTGTACCTGGAGAACTGTGTACAGAGTTGGTGAGGCTGTATCTGGAGTATTGTCTACAGGGTTGGTGAGACTGTACCTGGAGTATTGTGTACAGGGTGGGTGAGTCTGTACCTTAAGCACTGTGTACATGGCTGGTGAGTCTGTACCTGGAACACTGTGTGCAGTGTTGGTGAGACTGTACCTGGAGTATTGTGTACAGGTCTGGTGACACACGACCTGGAGTATTGTGTACAGTGCTGGTGAGATTGTACCTGGAGAACTGTGGACAGAGTTGGTGAGGCTGTATCTGGAGTATTGTGTACAGGGTTGGTAAGACTGTACCTGGAGTATAGTGTACATGGTTGGTGAGCCTCTACCTGGAGTATTGTGTACAGGGTTGGTGAGACTGGACCTGGAGTATTGTGCACAGGGTTGGTGAGACTGTACCTGGAGAACTGTGTACAGGGTTGTTGAGGCTGTACCTGGAGTATTGTGTATAGGGTTGGTGAGGCTGTACCTGGAGTATTATGTGCAGGGTTGGTGCGGCTGTACCTGGAGTATTGTGTACAGGGTTGGTGAGGCTGTACCTGCAGTATTGTGTTCAGGGTTCGTGAGACTGTACATCGAATGTTGTGTACAGAGTTGGTGAGACTGTACCTGGAGTATTGTGTACATGGTTGGTGAGACTGCACCAGGAGTATTGTGTACAGGGTTGATGAGACTGCAACTTGGAGTATTGTATACAGGGCTGGTGAGACTGTACCTGGAGTATTGTGTACAGGGTTGGTGAGACTGTACCTTGAGTATTGTGTACACGATTGGTGAGACTGCACCTGGAGTATTGTGACAGGGTTGGTGAGACTGTACCTGAACTATTGTGTACAGGGTTGGTGTCCTAACCTGTGAAAGAATATACTGACCACTGAGGAAGTG
>NW_025162435.1:0-1576 GCF_004010195.1 Chiloscyllium plagiosum
CTTTACCCAGACTGCAAATTCCTTCCTCTGTCCAAGATATGTGAGTATGGCACTCTCTTGCTCCCATTCCATTTCTTTTTCATTCTGGGGTTCAGTTGTTGACTTGCAGAAACTGAAAGAAAAGAGAGTGAATCCGGGAGGGACAGACTCCGGTCCAGGTCTGTGTCTCAATTTGCAAAATGGACAGGCAGGAGGTGGAGAAGTCGACGTTTCGGGTGTAACCCTTCCTCGGGGCTGGGGCTGGGTGTAGAAGCTGCAGATAAAGGGGATGGGAGTGAAATGGGGATAGGTGAAGACAGGTAGAGGGTACGACCTGGTTGGTCAATGGGAGGAATGAATCTGGTTGGTGGCAGGGAACGAGGAGGGAGGTCTTTTGAAATTGGAAAACTCAATGTTGAGTCCTTCGGGCTGTAGGCTGCCTGGAAGATGAGGTGTGGTCCCTCCAATTTGCAGTTAGGTTCGTCGTGGCAATGGAGGAGGCCAAAGATGGTCATGTCAGAAAGGTGGTGGGAAGGGGAATTGAAATGGGTGGTGACTGGGAGGTCTGGTCAGCTCTGTGGACCCAGCTGTGATGTTCAGTGAACCGTTCCCCAAGTTTGCGCTGGCTCTCCCCGATATAGCGAGAACCACAATCAGCAAACACAGGGCAAATGCAGTACCACAATATGAAGTTATAGCCTTGGCTGTGGCCATGAAAAACAGAAAGGAAGTGCATTGTTTAAATGGAGATGTATTTGGATTTGGAGGAAGTGAGAACTGCAGATGCTGGAGATCAGGGTCAAAAATTGTGGCACTGGAAGAGCACGGTAGGTGAGGCAGCATCTGAGGAGCAGGAGAATTGACGTTTTGGGCACGAGCCCTTCATCTAGACTGATGTGTGGATGGGCAGAGGCCTCCTACTCCAGTCACTGCCAGTTGTCAGACAGGTGCAGCAGACAATCAGCAAGGCAAGCTTTATATGAGCAAGAGGAATTGAGTTCAGAAGTGGGGGTGTCTTCCTGCAGTTAGGGTGTCATTGAATATATTCAAGGCTCAGTTCATCTGATTTTGAACAACAAGGAAGTGGATGTTTGTGGGGGAAGGCAAGAACATGGTTTTAAGACCAGTATAGAACAGTTCCAGAGTTATACAGCACAAAAACAGACCCTTTAGTCCAACTGGTCATAGAGATGTACAGCATGGAAACAGACCCTTTGGTCCAACTCATCCATGCCGACCAGATATCCCAACCCAATCTGGTCCCATCTGTCGGCACCTGGCCCGTATCCCTCAAAACCCTTCCCATTCATATACCCATCCAGATGCCTTTTAAATATTGCAATTGTACCAGCCTCCACCACTTGCACTGGCAGCTCATTCCAAACATGTACCACCCTCTGTGTGAAAAAGTTGCCCTTCAGACTCTCAGATCTCTTTTGTATCTTTGCCCTCTCACCCTAAACCTTTGGCCTCTAGTTCTGGACTCTCTCCCCCCCACCCCCCAACCGCAGGGAAAAGACCTTGGCTATTTATCCTATCCATGCACTTCATGATTTTGTAAACTTCTATAAGGTTACTCCTTAGCCTCCAACGCTCC
>NW_025162436.1:0-1576 GCF_004010195.1 Chiloscyllium plagiosum
GGACATTTGATTCCAAACATGAATGGGAAAGTGAGATTTTTAAAATAAATTGATTCATGCCTAGTACGTCAGTTATTTCCCAGAGGGCATTTAAGAGTCAACTACGATATTATCCATCTGGAGTCTCATGTGGAACTTAGCAGATGACTATGGCAGGTTGCTTCCCGAACTGGCATGAGTGAATCAGATGGGATTTTCCACACAACTGATTCAGGACATAAGGAGACTCTTCAATTCCAGGTGCTTATTGAATTCAAAATCCACCATCTGTCATGCCAGGACCTGAACCCTTTGACCCCAAAAAATCTCTCTTTTAACAATACAGTAATAAAACCACAAGGGCATTATAACTACTCAGCGGGTACAGCAGGAGGCAGATGGGACGAGATTAGTTTGGCACTGTGTTCAGCATGGATTGGTTGGACTGACAGGCCTGTTTTCATGCTGTATGACTCTATGATTGACACTAAGGAACAAATAGCTGGTTGCCGCATTGACAGCATAATCGAACACCTGATGGGATATGTAATCTTGTTGGAGTCTAAGGAGGTTGTTTTGCTCAGTGATCCCTTCCCACACACGGGACTGGTGAACGGTCTCTCCCCAGTGTTACTGATTAAATGAGTTTCCATTTCTGTGGTTAATTGAATCTCTTCCTGCAGTTCCCACATTGCCCTGCTTTCTCTGTGGTATCGGTGTCCTTTTTTCTACTCAGGGTGAACAATCCTTTCAAATTGTGTACATGCAGATACGAATCCTGTTGTCTATGTTATGAATGTGTTTTCATTCTTTCTCATTCACCCACACGGTGTGAAAATCACTGGTCAGGACAATATTTGTTCTTCACCCCTCGTTCGTTGCTGTCTGGCTACACCACAAACCCGGGTGTGATCCCAGCCTCGGGTGCCTGTCTGTGGGCAGTCTGCACATTCTCTGCGTGTTTGTGTTTTTATTTCTCCCTCTGACCAATGATGTGCCAGTTACAGTGATCAAGAATGGGAAATGCAGGCTTATGGGATAGGAAATGGGGTCTGGTGGGATGCGCTTTGGATGTACCATGTGGACTGGAAGGGCTTGATTAGACTGCTTCCCCAAACGGTGGGGATTCTTGAATTAAGTGTCAGCTCATGTTTTTTCTGGTCCTGGAGTCTCTCGTAGGCAGGACTGGGTGAAGATGGTAGAATCCCCTGCATAAGCGACATGAATGAATGGGATTGCAGGAAATTAAAGTTATTATCTCTGTTCCTGAGGTCAGGCTTGCATTCCAGGTTTTATTCGTTGAACTTAAACATCACCCTTTCCGTGTTCCAATGCCAAGGACGAATAGTTGAAAATGTCACCCCAACACCACCTTCTCCAGGTTGAATTCTTGACTGTGTGGAAGAAACTGATACTGAGCTGATGCAAGCAAATGCAGCTGCCACCGACAGTGTGGGAAACACAGATCCAAATAGCAAAATCATCTTTTAAACCCAACACTGCAAAGTTAAGGGCTCAACATGCTCCAGTTGTGTCACTCAGCTGTCTTAGAAAGATGTATTGCAGATCGCTATGATAGTATAAACGGGGACAACCA
>NW_025162437.1:0-1576 GCF_004010195.1 Chiloscyllium plagiosum
CCACAGTCAGTGAGGACTGGAGTATGCCTGACAGATGGGAGTATTATAGCTGTCGGAGCAGTTACAAAACAGGTCTGACAGATGGGGAGTGATATAGCTGCTGGAGTCGTTATAGAGTAGGCTTGCTAGATGCGGAGTAATATCACTGGTGCAGTTACAAAGGTGGGGAGACGGGTTGTGATATTGCTATTGAAACAGTTACATAGTAGTCTTGGCAGATAAGGCGTGATGGAGCTGCTGAGCAGTTACAAAGTGAGCCTGACAGATGGCTAGTGATATAGCGGCCAGAGCAGTTACATAGTAGACCTGAGAGATGGGAAGTGACATAGTAAGTGGAGATGATACAGAGTAAGGTTGACAGATGGGGAGTGATATAACTGCAGGAGCAGGTACAGAGTTGGCCTGACAGATGTGGTAGTGATACAGCAGCTGCAGCAGTTACAGAGTTGCCCTGATAGATGGGGAATGATATAGCTGCTGGAGCAGGTGACAGATGTAAGGAGGGCTCTGGAGGCTGGTGTAGATTGCACAGACATGGTGGACTGATGAACATCAGAAGTTCATACCGACAGCAAGGTCTCTGGTTGCATGAGAAGGTAACAGAGACAGTGAAGTGGATTCAGTGTGTGGGATAACATCGCAGCGGTAGGCGCCGCCATAGTGATTGGAGGAGCAGACAAACAGAGGGATGCTATTGGATATGATGTTCCAGAGATAGGGAGTGTTCTAGCAGCTAAAGGAAGTTACAAAGATAGTGGGGTTATCGGGCTGCAGGAGGAATCAGATTGGGAGAGTTGGAGAGGCTGAAGAGATTGGACAGATGGGGAGTATTCCATGGTCTGAGAAAATTCCAGTGATTGGTGATTTGTGATTGTGTAGTTTACACGGTTAGTGGGGATAGTGGGGACTGACAGAGATATAGAGCCAGGGAATGCTACACAGAAACATAGGAAAGAGGGGCAATTTTCAGCCATTCTGCCCCACCAGGAGAAGGTCAGCTCTGCAGATGCTGGAGATCAGAATCAAGAGTGTGTTGCTGCCTGACCCACTGTGCTATTCCAGCATCCGATGATCAGGAACATAGACGTTTTGTGCCAGAACCCTTCATCAGGAATGAGCAGTAATGAAAGGATGGTATACAGAGATAGGGAGGAACTGGAAGAGTTTACTGCGATAGTGAGGTTTGTGGTGATGGTTTTTGCGATTGGATGAAGTCAGTAATACAGAGTGGTGTAGACACTGGATGGAACTTCAGACTGAAGGAGGTTACAGAAAATGAGAACTGTAGGGACTGGGCTTGGATACAGCAACAAAGAGGATGTTTCATGTACATGGATGGTGTTAGTGACCTCGTGGTTACAGAGAAGGTCACAGCATAGAGGAGATTGCAGACATTGGGAGGATTATTGTGGCTTCAGGACACTGTCCATAAGGAGGGCTGCCGGGATGGGAGCAGTTTACACAGGCAGGAAAGGCTGTAGTGACTGGAGGAGTTTATACAGATAGAGAGGTCTGTAAGGATGCTGGCTGAATTAGAGGCCGTGTGGTGGTGTAGGATGGGAGGCAAGAATGTTAT
>NW_025162438.1:0-1576 GCF_004010195.1 Chiloscyllium plagiosum
GTACCTGCTGGGGATCAAGGTGAACAGGTCCCCTGGGAAGGGGATAACGTGTTGGCTGTGCCCTGTTTCCCTGAGCACTGGGTTTGCCATAGCCCAGTTATATCGGTCCCGAGGGAAGGGAATAACGTATCGGCTGTGCCCTATTTCCCTGAGCACTGTACCTGCTGGGGACACAGGTGTACAGTTCTCCAGGGAAGGGGATATCGTATCGGCTGTGCCCTGTTTCCCTGAGCACTGGGTCTGCCAGGAACAAGATGAACTTGTCCCCAGGGAAGGGGATAACCTATCGGCTGTGCCCTGATTGCCTGAGCACTGTACCTGCTGGAGACCCAGGTACACGGGTCCCCAGGGAAGTGGATAACGCATCGGCTGTGCCCTGTTTCCCTGGGCACGATGTCTGCCGGGGACCCAGGTGTACGGGTCCCCAGGGAATGGGATAACGTATTGGCTGTGCCCTGTTTCCCTGAGCACTGGGTTTGCCATAGCCCAGGTACACCGGTCCCGAGGGAAGGGAATAACGTATCGGCTGTGCCCTATTTCCCTGAGCACTGTATCAGCTGGGGAACGAGGTCTACAGGTCCCCAGGGAAGGGGATAACGTAGTGGATGTGCCCTGTTTCCCTGAGCACTGGGTCTGCCAGGGACGCAGGTGTACAGGTCCCCAAGGAAGCAGATAACCTATCGGCTGTGCCCTGTTTACCTGAGCACTGTACCTGCTGGGGACCCAGGTTTACAGGTCCCCAGGGAAGGGGATAACTTATCAGCTGTGCCCTGTTTCCCTGATCTCTGTACCTGCTGGGGAACAAGATGTACAGGTTACCAGGGATGGAGATAACGTATCGGCTGTGCCCTGTTTCCCTGAGCACTGTACCTGCTGGGGAACAAGGTGCACAGGTCCCCAGGGAAGGTGATAACGTATCGGCTGTGCCCTGTTTCCCTGAGCATTGGGCCTGCCGTGGAACAAGGAGCACAGGTCCCCAGGAAGGGGGATAATGTATTGGCAGTGCCCTGTTTCCTTGTGCACTGTACCTGCTACGTACCCAGGTGTACAGTTCCCCAGGTAAGGGGATAATGTATCGGCTGTGCCCTGTCTCCCTGAGCACTATTCCTGCCGGGGACCTAGGTGTACAGTTCCCCAGGGAAGGGGATAATGTATCGGCTGTGCCCTGTTTCCCTGAGTACTGTACCTGCCGGGGACCTAGGTGTACAGTTCCCCAGGGAAGGGGATAACGTATCGGCTGTGCCCAGTTTCCCTGAGCATTGTACCTACTGGGGACCCAGGTGCACGGGTCCCCAGGGTAGAGGATAACGTATCCGCTGTGCCCTGTTTCATGGGCACTGGGTCTGCCGGGGACCCAGGTGTACGGGTCCCCAGGGAAGGGGATAACGTATCCGCTGTGCCCCGTTTCCCTGAGCACTGGGTTTGCCATAGCCCAGGTATACCGGTCTCGAGGGAAGGGAATAACGTATTGGCTGTGCCCTCTTTCCCTGAGCACTGTACGTGCTGGGACCCAGGTGTACGGGTCCCCAGGGAAGGGGATAAGGTATCGGCTGTGCCCTCTTTCCCTGATCTCTGT
>NW_025162439.1:0-1576 GCF_004010195.1 Chiloscyllium plagiosum
ATCGAGACTCTGGTTTCCAGCATCTGCAGTCTTCACTTTTGCCTGCTATTACACACAACCTACTGTCAGCCAATAATTGTTCCCAATAGTAGCTCTTCATGCTCACAGGCTGACTGTTAACCATTTCTTTGTCTTTATCACCACCTATTATTTTCTCCTTCCCCCCTTCTCCCCAGCCTGTCTACTCCTAGCTACTATCATTTCTGAGGAAGAATCACTAGATCTAAAACGTAAACTCCGATTTCTTTCCACAGATGCTGCCAGACCTGCTGAGCTTTTCCAGCAAATTCCGTTTTTGTTTCTGATTTCCATCATCCACAGTCCCTTCAATTTTATTTTATATCACGCATGACCTGTGTCCCAGTGCTCGAGTGTAAAACTCACAATTCCTTTTAATGAAGAAATCTAATGCTTCTGCTTTTTAAAAACTCAGATTACTTCTTAATGGGCGGGGGCTGATAGTCTGGTGGAGACATTCTGAGATTCCTGATGACGGGCTCTTGCCCGAAATGTCGATTTTCCTGCTCCTCGGATGCTGCCTGACCTGCTGTGCTTTTCCAGCACCACACTCTCGACTCTGATCTCCAGCATCTGCAGTCCTCACTTTCTCCTACATTCTGAGATTAGTCCTATCATTGGCATGGTGGCACAGTGGTTAGCACTGCTGCCTCACAGCGCCAGAGACCCGGGTTCAACTCCTGCCTCAGGCGACTCTCTGTGTGGAGTTTACACATTCTCCCCGTGTCTGTGTGGGTTTCCTCCGGGTGCTCCGGTTTCCTCCCACAGTCCAAAAATGTGCAGGTTAGGCGAATTGGCCAGGCTAAATTGCCCATAGTGTTAGGTGAAGGGGTAAATTTAGGAGTATGGGTCTGGGTGGTCTACGCTTCGGCGGGTCGGTGTGGACTTGTTGGGCCGAAGGGCCTGTTTCCACACTGTAAGTAATCTAATCTATTCTGAAGTTTGAACAACTTGCAGTCAATGGTACTGCATGCATTGTGCACAGAAATATTGAAAGGATGGCTCCTTCCTGAAGCAATGATCAAGTGGTCACCCCCGCTTCATTTATTTTTCCGTGCGAGAGGGAGTTGATGAGAAAATGGTGGTTGCCTTTGCAGGCTGGCAAATTCACTGACCTCGTCAATTATCCATCATCTCATTTGTTCTTTTACACTCGATGAAATACTCTGTAAATGTTTCAAAATAAGGAAGGTCAGCACATGGCCTGCCCTCAATTACATGAACTTTATAAAACTCCAAAGTCCTGTGGTTAAAAATAAATTGCAACTGATCAAACTTTTTTATTGAGTTATTTGGCAGAAGTACAAAATATAGCTTGGCATTTCGGCAACAGAAAAGTATAGCCTGCTCAAGTATTTATATCTTTGATCAGTGTAAACTTACTTTATGAAAAATAGACCATAACTCATTGCAATCTTATTGACGACCCTATGCGTATCAAGGAGAAAGTGAGCGCTGAAGATGCTGGAAATCAGAGTCGAAGAGTGTGGGGCTGGAAAAGCACAGCAGGTCAGGCTGCATCCGAGGTGCAGGAGAGTTGACGTTTCGGGCGTAAGCT
>NW_025162440.1:0-1576 GCF_004010195.1 Chiloscyllium plagiosum
CTCTCTCTCTCGCACACACTCATTCTCTCTCTATGCACACACACATTCTCTCTTTCACACACACGCATTCTCTTTCACGCACACACGCATTCTCTCTCTCAAGCTCACATGCATTCTCTCCCTCTCACACACGTTCTCTCTCTTGCATTCACGCATTCTTTCTCTCGCACACACGCATTCTTTCTCTCACGCACACACACATTCACTCTCACGCACAGATGCCTACTCTCTCGCACACACGCATGTTCCCTCTTGAGCACACGTCTTCTCTCTCTCACACACATGCATTCTCTCTCTCATGCACACACGCATTCTCTCTCTCATGCACACACGCATTCTCTCTCGCACTCACGCATTCTCTCTCTCTCGCCCACATGCATTCTCTCTCTCACACACACACACATTCTCTCTCTCTTGCACACTCGCATTCTATCTCTCAGGCACACATGCATTCTCCCTCTCTTTCACGCGTGCATTATCTCTCTCTCTCACACGCATTCTGTCTCTCTCACACACACACATTCTTTCTCTCAGACTCGTGCATTCTCTCTCACGTACACACTCATTCTCTCTCTCACGCACTCACGCATTCTCTCTCTCGCACACATGCATTCTCTCTCTCTCACACACACTATTTCTCTCTCTCACACACACATATATTCTCTCTCTTGCACTCACAGATTCTGTCTCTTTCGCACGCATTCTCTCTCTCACGCATGCACGCATTCTCTTTCACGCACACAGACATTCTCTCTCATGCACATGCATTCTCTCTCTCTCTCACATGCATTTTCTCTCTCACACACACCTGCATTCTCTCTCTCATGCACACACGTATTCTCTCTCTCTCACATGCATTCACTCTCTCACTCACACACGCATTCTCTCTCTCTCACACGCATTCTCTCTCTCTCACACACACTCACTCTCTCTCTCATGCACACACGCATTCTCTCTCTCTCATGCGCACACGCATCTCTCTCTCGCACTCACGCATTCTCTCTCTTACGCACACACCTTCTCTCTCTCACACACAAACGCATTCTCTCTCTCTCGCACACACGCATTCTATCTCTCAGGCACACATGCATTCTCCCTCTCTGTCACGCGCGCATTATCTCTCTCTCTCACACACATTCTGTCTCTCTCACACACATACATTCTTTCTCTCAGACACGTGCATTCTCTCTCACGTACACACTCATTGTCTCTCTCATGCACACAGGCATTCTTTCTCTCGCACACATGCAACCTCTCTCTCACACACTTTTTCTCTCTCTCACACATGCATTCTCTCTCTCACGCATACATGCACTCTCCCTCTCTCACATGCATTCTCTCTCTCTCACGCATTCTCTCTTTCTCACACCCATTCTTTCTGCCATGCACACACGCAATCTCTCTCTCTCACACGCATTCTCTGTCTCTCACCCACATGCATTCTCTCTCTCGTGTGCACACGTAATCTCTCTCTCACACGCATTCCCTCTCTCACGCACGCACACGTTCTCTCTCTCATTTACACATGCATTCTCTGTCTCTTGCACTCACGCATTCGCTCTCTCACACGCATTCT
>NW_025162441.1:0-1576 GCF_004010195.1 Chiloscyllium plagiosum
ACCCAAACCCTATCCGAACCCTAACCCTAACCCTAATCCTAACCCTAACCCTAATCCGAACCACAACCCTAACCCTAACCCTAACCCTTATCGGAATCCTAACCCTAACCCAAATTCTAACCCTAACCCTAACACTAACCCTAACCCGAATCCTAACCCTAACCCGAATCCTTACCCTAAACCTAACCCTATCCCTAACCCGAATCCTAACCCTAACCTGAATCCTTACCATAAACCTAACCCCAACCCTAACCCGAATCGTAACCCTAGTCCGAATTCTAACTCTAACCCTAACCCTATCCCTGATCCGAATCGTAACCCTAACCCGAATTCTAACCCTAATCCTAATCCTCACCCGAATCCTAACCCTAACCCGAATCTTAACCCTAACCCTAACACTCACCCTAATCCTATCCAGAACCCTATTCCTAACCCGAACCCGAACCCTAACCCTAACTCTAACCCTGACCCGAATCCTAACCCTATCGCGAATCCTAACCCTAACTCTAACCCTGACCCGAATCCTAACCCTAACCCGAATCCGAATCCTAACCCTAACTATAACGCGAATCCTAACCCTAACCCGAATCCAAACCCTAACCTGAACCTAACCCTAACCCTATCCCTAACCCTAATCGTAACTCTAATCCTAACCCAAACCATAGCCCGAATCCTAACCCTAACCCTAACCCAAATCCTTACCTTCACCTGAATCCTAACACTAACCCTAACCCATACCCGAATCCTAAAACCTACCCGAATACTAACCCTACCCCTAACGCTAACCCTAACCCTAACCTGAATCCTAACCCTAACCCTGACCCGAATCCTAACCCTAACCCGAATTCCAACCCTAACCCTAACCCTAACCCAAATCCTAACCCTAATCCGAATCATAACCCTAACCCTAACCCTAAACCTAACACTAATCCTAACCCTAACCCGAATCCAAACCACAACCCTAATCCTAACCCTAACCCTAAACCTAACCCTAACCCTAACCCTAATCCTAACCAGAACCCTAATCCTAACCCTAACCATAAAGCGAACCCTAACCCTAACCCTAACCCGAATCCTAATCCTAACCCTAACCCTATCCTAACCTTAACACTAACTCTAACCCTAACCCGAATACTAACCCTAACCCGAACTCTAATCCTAACCCTAACTCGAATCCTCAGCCTAAGCCTAACCCGAATCCAAACCCTATCCCGAATCCTAACCCTATCTCTAAGCCTGACCGGAATCCTAACCCTAACCCGCATCCTAATCCTAACCCTAACCATAACGCAAATCCTAACCCTAACCCTAACCCTAACCCGATTCCTAACCCTAACCCGAATCCGAACCCTAACCCGAACCCTATCCCTAACCCTAATCGTAAACCTAATCCTAACCCGAATCCTAAACCTACCCGAATCCTAACCCTAACCCGAATGCTAACCCTAACACTAACCCTCACCCTAACCCGAATCCTAACCCTAACCCTAACCCGAATCCTAACCCTAACCCGAATCCTAACCCTAACCCGAATCCTAACCCGAACCCGAATCCTAACCCTAACCCTAACCCGAAT
>NW_025162442.1:0-1576 GCF_004010195.1 Chiloscyllium plagiosum
AATCAGCAGTCTCTCATTCTATCTTGCCAGGCTTCCCTTGCCCGTCCGGCTCTCCCCTGGCTTGATCCGGATCGCGGCACAAGTTCTGGACGTGCTTAATACAATCTGGACTCAATCAAGCATCCGGCAGCATTAATCAGTTCTAGAATGGAATCAGGGGGTTCCAGCTCTCTTCGTGGATATTTGAGAATGTCCCTTTCCTTGGCTGTGAGGTGATACCATTGTTGCTTTTCAGAGGTGAGCAAGGTATTCTGGTGCTTCACTGGCTGACCTGAGCTTCATGTCGCTTTGACATCACTGGGGTATTAGATTACACTTCAGCCTTTGGGACAGCTTTATTTATCTGGTCGAGGAAGCTTATTGGTAGTTTGTCTTGGGAAGAGTATTCGGTGGTTTGTGAATGACTGTGGTCAGCCTGTTTGGTCAATGCTGAGGCATTTTCGGTGTTCCTTGTATGGCTTGGACAGGCTTGATTTTCTGTGTTCTTATTGGCCATGCTGTCTGTAGGCAGGTTTGCAAGTCATTTCCCATACTGTTGAAAAATAAACTTTAAGATCTTCAAAGGTTTTAAATTCAAAATCTTAATTCAACATCAACCTGTTCACATGGGAATAAGCCACTCAGCTGTTCCATGGACGGTAAGGTATTCACTCGGGGATCAATCCTAATGGCAAGCAAACGACTTCAACAAAGGGAGAGAAAATATGTCTGCTCTGTTTGGTAAGTGATTATCTTCACAACCTCGCCTAATGTCACCCAATCGACATGACACTGGAAAGACACCATTCGTCTGCTCTGTGTATGAAAAGGAATTCATTAAATCAGCAAAGCTTCAGATAAAGAAGAATGGGCACACTGTAGAGAGGCCTGCACTGAGTGTGGAAAGAGATTCACCTGGTCATCTCTATTCAGTGAGCACGACCACATTCACACGAGCGAGAAACATTTACTTGCTCCTTACCTGGGAAGTGATTCACTCGTGTCTCCAATCTCAGCTGATATGGGCTTGTTCCCACAAATGACAGAAAATTTTGATGGTCTGACTTTGAAAAGAGCTTAAGGAGTAGCAATGATGTGATGGAACACCAGAAAACACATGAGAATCCCTGCAGTGAAACAACAGACCCTTCGGCCCAACAAGTCCACACAATCCATCCAAAGAACACTCAAACCCATTACCCTCCCTTATATTTACCCCAACTATTAACCTACGGTATGGGTAATATATCATGTCCAGTTCATCTAACAGGCGTACCGTTTTGTCTTGTGGGATGAAATTTGAGGACCTGGAGGAAACTCACGGAGACACGTGAAGAACGTGCAAACTCCACACAGAGAGGCCTCCGAGGCTGGAATCGACGCCAGCCCCTCGTGCTCTGAGGCAGCAGTGCTAAACACTGAGCCACCGTGCGTCGAGAGGCAGTTAATTTGCACTGTGGGTAGCAAGGGATTCAATTATTCATTCGCACGCGTGACAGCCCATTCAGTTGGGATCTGTTTCGCTTAGTTGTCTGCTTTGTTGGCTTATAAAGCAGTGTGATGTTCGCAGTGTGTTTCCAATTCCTATCACTGTTTT
>NW_025162443.1:0-1576 GCF_004010195.1 Chiloscyllium plagiosum
ATAGATATTTGTCCGTGTTTGTAGATAAATGATGTGCTGTGTTCTGCATAGCCATCCGTGCTGGACAGATATCATGTCCGAATTTATAGATCAACGAACTGCGATGTCTTGCACAGCTCCCAGTGCAGGAGAGATATCTAGCCTGGGTTTATAGATCAATGCACTGCTGTGGTCTGCATATCTCCCCGTGCTGGATAGATATCTAATCCGGGTTTATAGATCAAAGGACTGCTGCGGTCTGCACAGCTCCCGGTGCTGGATAGATATGTAGTCCGGGTTTATAGATTTCAGCACTGCTGTGATCTGCACAGCTCCGGGTGGCGGACAGATATCTCGCCAGGGTTTATAAATCAATGCACTGCTGTGGTATACATAACTCCCCGCGCTGAACAGGTATTCAGTCCGGGTTTATAGATCAATGCACTGCTGTGGTCTGCAAATCTCCCCGTGCTGGACCGATATTTAATCCGGGTTTTTGGATCAATGCACTGCTGTGATCTGCACAGCTCCTCGTGCTGGACAGACATCTAGTACGGGTTTATAGATCAATGCACTGCTGTGGTCTTCATAGCTCATGCTGCTGGACAGATATCTAGTCCGGGTTAATAGGTCAATGCACTGCTGTGGTCTGCGTAGCTCCCGGTACAGAACAGATATCTAGTACGGATTTTTAGATAAATGAACTGTTGTGTTCTGCATAGTTACACGTATTGGCAGATATCTAATCCGGGTTTATAGATCAATGCACAGTTGTGACCTGCACAGCTCCCCGTGCTGGACAGATACCTAGTCCGGGTTTGTAGATCACTGCACTGCTGTGGTCTGCAAAGCTCCCCGTGCTGGACCGATATCTAATCCGGGTTTTTGGATCAATGCACTGCTGTGATCTGCACAGCGCCCGTTGCGAAACAGATACCTGATCCGGGTTTATACACAAATGCCATGCTCTCTTCTGTGTACCTCCAGCCGCTGGACAGATATCTAGTCCAGGTTTAGATATGAATGCACTGCTGTAGGCTGCATAGCTCCCGATGCTGGATAGATATCTAATCCGGGTTTATACATCAGTGCCCTGCTGTGATCTGCATAGCACCCCGTGCTGGACAGATATGAAGTCCGGGTTTATATATCACAGCACTGCTGTGGTCTGCATACATCCCAGTGCTGGGCAGATATCTCGTCCGGGTTTATAGATCAGTGTACTGCTGCGGCCTGCATAGCTCCCGGAACTGGACAGATATCTAGTCCGGGTTTATAGATCAATGAACTGCTGTGTTCTGCATAGCTCCACCTGTTGGACAGATATCTAATCCGGGTTTATAGATCAGTACACTGTTGTCGTCTGCATAGCTCCCGGTGCTGCACAGATGTCGACTCCAGGTTTATATATCAATGCACTGCAGTGGTCTACACAGTTCCCCGTGCTGGACAGATATCTAGTGCGGGTTTATAGATCAGTACACTGCTGTCGTCTGCATAGCTCCCAGTGTTGAACAGATATATCGTCCGGCTTTATAGAACAATGCACTGCTGTGTTCTGCATGTTCCCCGTGCTGGGCAAATATCTTATCCGGGT
>NW_025162444.1:0-1576 GCF_004010195.1 Chiloscyllium plagiosum
GGAGGCTCCCTGCCTTCAGTCCTGATGAAGGGCTTTTGCCTGAAATGTTGATTTTCTTACTCCTTGGATGCTGCCTGACCTGCTCCACTCTAATCCAAACTTGTCTTGATCAGTTTAGTATACCAAGCTTATAATGTTTAAACATTTCGACAAGCCTTATTATTTTTGGAGATCTCTCTCTCTCTCTCTTTCAGGCTGACAGGTACACAGGACTAAGTTTGAATGCAACTCACATTGGTAAAATGACAGCTGATTTTTTTGACATCCAAATAAGTCATTGCTTTGACCAGTTCCTTCCCAATTGTAAGAATAAAATCAACAAAAGAACTCTAATATGCTGTTGCCAACAAAACTCACTTAGGGGGTCATACCAATAATAGAAATTTACAGTTGTTTTATTTGTCTTGCAACAAGGATGGATAGTGCAGCAGCATGTAGATATGCTCTCGGGTTACTTTTCTGACTCCAAGGTTTAAGAGTGTTTCATTGCCAAACTGGGGCTGCTTGAGATGGTGCAGAAGGAACTCTACTTTGCATCTAATCATAATATGCTTTGCTTGTATTCTACTGAGCTTAAAAGTAATCAAAAATAGAAACTTTTGTTCTCCGAGAATGAGCTGCCTCAACTTGAACCTTGAATTCCGAGATCACTCTTTTGTTTTACATATAGATACTCCAATCGAAATTTTATTTTTCCTCTCAGTCACATATTCTGTTCATTGTTCCCTTACAATAGCAATGAATAGCCAGTACCCATAGAAGGATGGAGGTTGATACTGAAAATTAAGAAAATTGAGGTGTCTTCTTTTTCTATTAACTTTCGTGATTAATACCAACTTTTATTCTCCTTCATCTGATGAAATTTTTTTAACTAGTATTAGTAGTCACCCGTTGTACTTGCAGATAAATCTTAAAGTTGTTTCTAAATAAAAATTCTTGTTTTCAAATATTTTCATGGTCTCTGTCACCTTCTACAGGTCTACAAGTTTTCTGGCTTCTTACAGCACTGGCCTTGTATGATCTTAGTTGTTCATCCATTGGTAGCTGTGTCTTCAACCACTTCAGCCAGGGAACTCTGGAAATCTCTCTCTGAACCCTTCTGACTCTGTTCTCTGTTAAGATATTCGTTGTGATCCAACTCTTTGAGTAAACTTCTACTCATCTGTCCTGAAATGTCCTATTTTGGCTTGGAGTTCAATTTTGTTTAATACAGGGCTTTGTAGGCTATGGACCAAGTGCAGATAAATAAGATTACTGAAGTTTGATGTTTGTTGGTCAGCATAGACATGATCTTACAATATAGAAACAGGCTCTTTTGTATGACTTTATGGACTCCAGGCTTGTACAGAAAATACTAACTGCTACAAGCTGTTTTAAAGTCTAAATGTTTACACAATTACAAACCTAAACACATTGTTATAAGTTTACTCCAGCACAAAGGTTACACTTGAGACAGGCAATAAATGTTGGCACAAACAACGAAGCCCACATCTCAGAAGTGACTTTAAAAAAATCAGTCAATTATTATACTGTACTTTGAACACACCAAGGAGAAAGTGAGGACTGCAGATGCTGG
>NW_025162445.1:0-1577 GCF_004010195.1 Chiloscyllium plagiosum
ACTAAACATGGTCTCTGCTAATTCCACATCAACCTTATTATCTATAGTCTTTGATCTCTCATGATTCAGATGGTGACCTTTGATCTCGTTATCACACATTCAGGATAATTCCCGGATATGTGTCCTGCAATTTTTTTAGTTGCCTGGATTTACACTAGCTTTTGAACCACAGTTTGCAACGCTCCTACCGCTGAAACAACTGTATAATTAACAAGGACAGGTTATATTCCTGGACCTGAAAGTTTGTTCAGTACTGATACCAGGAATTTTCCAATCTTCACTGAACACTCTAACCTCACTTTTTTCTCATCGACAATACTCGTTACTAGTATACCTGTGGCAATAGTCCTTCAGAAGTACATATCTCGTCATCTTTCAGGTTCACAGTTTGAAAGTATGCTGTGTCACGTAATATTGTTACCTCTTTTCCTGCTGCTCCTGGCCTATGTAAATAAACTTTACTTCTGCAGATGTTAGGTTTAAGGAGATCTGGCACTTCCCCCTTGGCAAACCTCCGACCAGCGTGTACATTCTGCTGCAGTTTCGTAACCTCCACTGTGCTTTCTTTTACCACTCCAACAAAAATCACTGGCTTATCCTGTTTTTCTTCATCTGGCTTCGCAGTACTTTTCCTAACCCTCGAACACAGTAATTTCATAATAGCCTACTTTATTGCAGTGAAAACACCAGAGCTTTTTAACTTGCCTGTCTGATTTAAGGGTATCCATTTTTATCCAGTGGGAAGTTATTCTAATGATCTTCACCGAGACCTAACTTTCCCTATTCACATGAAAATTTTTCTTTTTCTCAGTTATATCCCTGCCGGTCTCAGATTGCCGGTCTCAGATTGATCTCGTTGCTTCTCGGGCCCCACATCACACCACACCATCTTATGAGTTTAAATTCTCTTGAGCTGCTCTCGCCAATCTCCCTGTCAATCTCCTTCCAATTCAGGTGCAATTTCCCTTTCTTGTACAGGTAACTTCTACTCCAGAAGAAATTCAAATGTTCAAAAAATGCGAACCCTTCTCCCATGTGCCAGATGTCCAGCTACGCATTCATCTGCTCTTTCCTCCAAATCCAACCATCCCTAGCTCGTAGCATGGGGAGTAATCCAAATATTACTGACCTCATTTTTAAAAAATTCCTGCTTAACTTTCTATTTTCTTCCTTCGGAATCATATCCCTTTCCCTTACTGTGTCGTTTGTTCCAATGTGTACAATGGGGACGTCTTGCGATCCCTCTCTCCGTTGAGAACATTCAGCCCCCTCCCTGAGACATCCTTTGTCTTGGTACCAGGGAGGAACACACCATTCTTACCACAGAAGCATCTGTGTGCCTGTGCCTCTGACAAGAGTGTCCTTTATCACAATCGATCCCTTGGAGACTGACGCATGCCTTATTATATTTGAGTCTATATCGTTACTAGAACCTTGGCTGTTTGTGCTGGCTTCCCCGGAGAGTGCATCACCCCCGACACGTTCGAGAGCAGCATACACGTATGAAATGCGGATAGCCACAGAATACCCCCTACACTACCTGTCTTCCCCTCCTATTACTGCTATTTAACCCAACT
>NW_025162446.1:0-1577 GCF_004010195.1 Chiloscyllium plagiosum
AAGATTATTCCATTAATTTAGCCTTGTTTTTACACTCATGGAAGGACTCCCCCATTACCGAGGAGGGGGCTATTTGTATCCCTGCTCTTCTTGTTTGTTGTTTAATTTTTCATGACCATTCATGATTGAATGTGGCAGGACTGTATTGTACATTTAATAAAAATTGCTCAAAACTGTGTCTACAAGAACTTTACTGGACTCTGGGGGCAGAGTGGCCTCTATTGCTGAGTACCTTTTGGGATTATAGGCTTATCGATGTTCATAGCCTCTTTTCTTATGATATAAAAGCTTGTCTCAAAAGCTGGGAGTTTGAGGTTAAGTTTTTCAACATGGAAGGCTTTAAGGAAGCTCATGTCTGAGCAAGTACCAACAGAAATTGTTTTAAAATTATTTTCGTAAAACTAAGTCAAAACTAATGTTTCAGAAGCACAGTGCAACTGACAATGTGATGGTTGGATTTATTGCATTATTACTTCTTCCGTTGTATGAATACGTGTTGCGAGAGAAAGCTGTCATGATGACATAATGATTTTCCACGTATTTGGTTTGTGAAAATAAATAAGTGACAGAATTACATTGCCAAAGCAGCTTTGGTGTTGTGTTGATTGTTCGGAATACTGACTGAACAACAGCTAAACCCAAATGTATCCTTATTCTATTATCACTCTCATGAGTATAGATGGAACACTGGCCAATTTGTCTTGCCTAGCTTATTGACCTCTGTCTTTTCTTTTCAGAGCTGCAAGCATTGTTTTCCCAACAAGTGTAATTTTGATGAGGCCAGTTACACAGGGAGCATTTGCCAAAAATGCTTAGATTAGACAGATAGAACATAGAACATAGAACATTACAGTGCAGTACAGGCCCTTCAGCCCTCGATGTTGCGCCACCCTGTCATACTAATCTGAAGCCCATCCCACCTACACTATTCCATGTATGTCTATATGCCTGTCCAATGACGACTTAAATGCACTTAAACTTGGCAAATCTACTACCGTTGCAGACAAAGCATTCCATACCATTACTACTCTCTGAGTAAAGAAACTACCTCTGACCTCTGTCTTATACCTATCCCCCTTCACTTTAAAGTTGTGTCCCCTCGTGTTTGCCGTTTCCATACTTGGAAAAAGACTCTCCCTGTCCACCCTATCTAACCCGCTGATTAGCTTGTATGTCTGTATTAAGTCACCTCTCAACCTTCTTCTCTCTAACGAGAACAGCCTCAAGGCCCTCAGCCTTTCCTCGTAAGACATTCCTTCCATACCAGGCAACATCCTAGTAAATCTCCTCTGCACCCTTTCCAAAGCTTCCACATCCTTCTTATAATGCGGTGACCAGAACTGTGCACAATATATGTCTCTCTGCAACCTACTACATCCTTCGTCACTATCCACAACTCCACTGACCTTAGTGTCGTTCCCGCAAATTTACTAACCCACCCTTCTAAGTCCCCAACCAGGTCATTTATAAAAATGACGAACAGTAGTGGACCCAACACCAACCCTTGCGGTATGCTGCTAGTAACTGGACACCAAGATGAATGTGTTCCATCAACTACAGCCCTCTGTTTTCTTTCA
>NW_025162447.1:0-1577 GCF_004010195.1 Chiloscyllium plagiosum
CAGAGAGTGCGGGTTATCGCGGAGAGTGCGGGTTATCGCGGAGAGTGTGGGTTATCGCAGAGAGTGTGGGATATCGCGGAGAGTGTGGGATATCGCGGAGAGTGTGGGATATCGCGGAGAGCGCTGCAGTGCGCGGGATATCGCAGCCAGCGCGTCCCTCGCGATGTGCTCTAACAGGGTGACAGTCTGAGTTGTGCTATCATGGACGCTGGCGGTGTCCTGTGTCATTGCGCGGGCGTGCTGTCCTGGGGCAGTTTCATGTCTGCACCACATCCCGATGCCTTGGGAATTTCCCATCACCCTGCTGTCTTTTCTCATGTTCAGATATTCAACGTTTCTACAAAGTTGAAGCAGACCGACTTGGAACAGCTGGAGGTATGGCCCTCTTTCAATAAGTATTTTTTTCCCACAGCCAAGTCCCGGGTTCCATTCCCGGCCTCCTCATCGAGTTAGTTCATGTCTGCCCTTCTCTCGGCCCCCAGTGGTTAGCACTGATGCCTCATAGCGCCAGGGACCCGGCTTCGATTCCAGCCTCAGGACAACTACCTGTGTGGAATTTGCACATTCTCCACGTATGTCTCTGTGGGTTTCCTCTGTTCGCTCTAATTCCCTCCCACAGTGCAAAAATGTGCGGGTTGGGTGGATTGGCCTCTGGGAAATTGCCCTTCGTGTCCAGGGATTAGTCGGGTAAATGCTGAAAATGTGTTGCTGGAAAAGCGCAGCAGGTCAGGCAGCATCCCAGGGAACAGGAGAATCGACGTTTCGGGCATTAGCCCTTCTTCTTACGCCCGAAACGTCGATCCTCCTGTTCCCTGGATGCTGCCTGACCTGCTGCGCTTTTCCAGCGACACGTTTTCAGCTCTGATCGCCAGCATCTGCAGTCCTCACTTTCTCCTTAGTCGGGTAAATGTAGAGGAATAGGGAATGGGTCTGGGTGGGTTACTCTTCGGAGGGTTGATGTGGAGTTGTTGGGCTGAAGGGCCTGTTTCCATGCTGGAGGGATTCTATTAACACGAACTGAACCTGACACCAGCCACTGAGCAGGGAAAGGCCCTAGGCTCCATTCCCGGCCTCCTCACTGAGTTATTTAATGTCCCCCTCCCTCCCTCCCCTCTGTATGGGACTGAACCTGACACCAGCCACTGAGCAGGGAAAGGCCCCAGGCTCCATTCCCAGCCTCCTCACTGAGTTATTTAATGTCCCCCTCCCTCCCTCCCCCAGTGTGGGACTGAACCTGACACCACCCACTGAGCAGGGAAAGGCCCCAGGCTCCATTCCCAGCCTCCTCACTGAGTTATTTAATGTCCCCCTCCCTCCCTCCCCCAGTGTGGGACTAAACCTGACATCACCCACAGAGCAGGGAAAGGCCCCAGGCTCCATTCCCAGCCTCCTCACTAAGTTATTTAATGTCCCCCTCCCTCCCTCTCTCAGTGTGGGACTAAACCTGACACCACCCACAGAGCAGGGAAAGGCCCCAGGCTCCATTCTCTCTTGATGGGAACCCCCAGGATGTTGGTAGTTGGGGGGAGGGGTATTCAGTGATGGTAACACCATTGAACGTTAAGGGGGCGATGGTT
>NW_025162448.1:0-1577 GCF_004010195.1 Chiloscyllium plagiosum
ACAAACAGGCAGAAGACTAGCCTCCAGGATACATGAACATCAACTTGCCACGAAAAGACATGACCCACTATCACTAATATCCTTACATACAGATGAGGAATGTCACCACATCGACTCTGACAACATATCCATCCTTGGACAAGTCAAACTGACACGCTCACGAGATTCCTAGAAGCATGGCATTCCAACAGGAACTCTATCAACAAAAACATCGATTTCTATCCAAATATCATCCTCTGAGAAAAAGAACAGGAAATGATATCCCCAACACAGGAAATGGCATCACTAGCATGGAACAAATCAACTTCTCTTATTTTCCATCGATAATCATTATATCGTCAGTCCGATCTTTGGCCAAACTGAATCTGTATGGTGGTTTTCTGCTCTACAGTTTGAGCAGTCTACACTTTTAGGGGTTCAATGTTCAGTTTCAGACATCGATGCATAGACAACGTTTAGAAGTCAGATAGCCTGAAACTGGAATAATCGACCAGTAATTTTTCATTCTTTTATTTGAAAATTGGCAGATCTGGGATGCCCATATCTCTGTCTGCACCAGTGAAAAAGAACGTGCTGTTCCATGGATCGGCGACATTGCAGGTGAGCAGTGGACATGGTCCTGATCAACGAGTACGCCAAAGATACACTGTGCAGACTGAAAATGCCAGATCCTGCAACACAATAACGATCCAACATTTCAGAAATGTAAAGTGGGACCTTGATCAAAAATAAGTTGAGCTTGAAAGGAGCAAAGAACCAAAATTTGACCGGTGGATAAGGACAAAAAAACTGGATCAAACACATGGACCTCTTAGAGAAACGATGATATTGGAGGAGTCCAAAAATTCAGTTTCTGAGGTAGTCAGAGCTCATGTGAAAGAGCAGACGGTTGTAATGGCAAGAATCACAGCTGAAATGGCTGATCGTTATGAATTGGCTCATAAAGCAAAGTTCGGCCTCCAACATCAAGTTCTTTTGTCTGTGTGATAACAAGATCACAAACCCACCAGGTGAAACGGGAGCGGAAATTACAGAACACAGATAAGGAAGTTGAAGTAGAATTATCAGAGGCCATGTTAGATCGAGTGATTCAATCAGAAAAAGGATCAGTGGAGGATAAAGCGGATATTTTTCGTGCAAATCAATTAACTTAGTCACAACAGAAAGTTGGATAACTGAAGCAAATGTATCAGATAGTGTACACAGACAAATGCAAATCTGAGTATATTCCCGAATGTTGCAATCTTAAAAACGATATCTTGATAAGGAAGTCGAGGCCATCATATATCGGGCAGATGAGAAATAGGCAGAGGTTCATCAAGTTGTATTATCATGGGATTATGGAAAGGCGGTGTTGCATGTAACACATGAATTACTAATGCAAGGTCATTCCGGTTTAAGGAAACTTCAAGCTAAATCTTATAAAGTATTTTTCATGGCCTGGACTGCATATGATGGGGTTGGCCATTTTTTCGACATGCCATACATCTCAGGCAGTAATAAAACAATCAACTTTAATACTCATTCGTGCATTTGAGAAAACATCGATTGTGTAGGATACCTACAGATGATAAAAA
>NW_025162449.1:0-1577 GCF_004010195.1 Chiloscyllium plagiosum
TCACTCTCTCCCTCTCTGTCTCTCACTATTGTTAAAGTGGTGATTTGAGACAGCCTGGGGAATCCCTTGTGGACTCAGACCTGTAAAGCCTCTCTCTTGGTTTGTCCCGGAGATCCTACTCTTTGGAAGCCTGGAATAAAACCCTCTTACAGACAGTTTAGTTTAATTTTAGTTACCCCCTTTATTCACTGATAGCATCACTGTTGCAGCATAACACTGACGCCTATAAGCTGAACTAACTAGGTTCCAGTGCTGTACCGGGTTACTCTGATCTACTGATAAAAGTGGTTTCCTTCATACAAAAGTTTACAAAAATATTGCATGTTCTTAATTAGACAGATAACAGTGAAAGACAGTAGCGCGTAAGGGAGAATTACCAGGTCTGTGTACGCTTGACCAATCACTCCTACAGGCCCTAAGCCATCCATCAGCTGGGAAAACATACCCAGGCGTGTTCGGCCCCTGCTAGCGAGATAAACTCCTCTCATCGAGGCACCAGTCTCAGCTAACTGGAGAGTTCATAAAGTAACCTTGCACAGCTCGTGTGTCAGACACAAGTCTTTTACAAAATGGCCTCTTAGCAAGGAGGGCAAAGTTTTGACCATAAAATGGCTTCCCGACAGATTGTGCCAGAGTCTCTTCAATCTTCGGCCTAGAATAATTTCCCAGCTCGGAGCAGACTCCTGCTTTTTAAGCCCTGAATCATTCTCTGCCTGAGGCTGAGATGTTACCGTAAGGTTGTATTTAAACTACTCGTTAGTCTTCAAATTAAACACGCTTTCCTTTCAAGACAAGACAAATTCAGACAAGACATGAGGTCTGATCAGTTAGAATTGACGGGGGGACGGTCTGTAAGAGGCGGTCTACAGGAACAACAGGTAGGTTCAGGCTTCGTCAATATTTCCTTTGACAGAGTTTGTATTTCATCACCAGCAATGGCTACTCAATATCATCAGAAAGTCCCAAAATGCAATTCATTTCCATCCAGCGCCAGGGTCCCAGGTTCGATTCCAGCCTTGGGTGGCTGTCTGTGTGGAGTTTGTACATTCTCCCCGTGTCTGCGGGGGTTTCCAAAGATGAGCAGGTCAGGGTGGATTGGCCGTGCTCAGTTGCCCGTAGTGTCAGGTGCATTAGTCAGAGGGGAAACGGGTCTGGGTGGGTTGCCCTTCGGAGGGCCGGTGTGGGCTGGTTGGGCCGAAGGGCCCGTTTCCACACTGTAGGGAGTCTGATCAGTCCTAATGGCTCCTCAATCTCATGGGAAAGGCCCCAAAATGCAATTACATTCCATCCCACAGCAGATAAACACTGAGAGTTAATTTTCTACTGGCTCCAACAGCCTCAGCACTAAAATGGTCTCTCTCTAGTGTCCTTTTGACCTCTCAAGTCAGGGTCTTGGAACAGCAAAGATGTTCTCTCTCTCTGTCTGCCCCAGTTTGCAAGGGGTAATAAGAATCTATTATAATTGGCAGCATCTGACCGTTAATTACAAAGCTATTGATAGTGTTTGAATCTAACCCTGAAACAAAACTTGGTACTGTCATTAATCTCACAAGGGAACGGCTGTGAATGTTATCACT
>NW_025162450.1:0-1577 GCF_004010195.1 Chiloscyllium plagiosum
CGGGTTCAAGTTCAAAGATCCCTGAAAGTGACAGGCAAGTTTATCAGTTAGCTACAAACAAGTCTGGTTTGCCTGTCTTTATTTTTCAAGAAACTCAGTGTAAATGTTAAATGTCATGTTGCAACTTTAGGAAAGTGTAGTTAGGCCAACAATTAAGAATTCGCATTTATTTCTCAAGGCTTTGGAGAGGGTGCAGGGTTGGTCTCTGGATGAGACAGTATGAACTAAAAGGAGAGACGAGAAAACTTCAGGGGCTTTCGTCTGAGCGACGAAGCTGAAGGGTGACTTGATGGCAGCCTTTAAAACTATGAGAGGTATTGGAAGTTTTGGCGATCAGATTATTTTCCTCCAGGAGTTGTAAAGTGTAGTACTGGGGGCATATACTTCACTTGAGAGGGGCAGTTTCTAAAGAGGTGTGAGCTATACATGCCTTTTGCATAAAATATCATTGGAGTCTGGAACGCACTATCGTGATGCTTGTGTTTGCAGACAAGATACATAGGTGTAAGAGACCTCCAAATAAGCGCATGCATATGTAAGGAATGGAGGCAAATGTACCAAGTGCAGGCAGAAGGGATTGGTTTACATATGAGGTCATGTTCGTCACAACAGCGTGGACGGAAAGGTAATTTCCTGTGCTGAGCAGTTCTATCTTTATGTTCGTTGTACCCACATCGATTACTTCAAAGGAATTTCATTCTACATGCCAACCACCAACTATGTAACATATTTGATGTCATGCCTTTTTTTAGATATCTCTCTGTTCACACGAAAGATTTCACTCTTGTTTCCAAATTCTCTATTCGCGGCGAAAGACAATTGCCATTAACTCTACCATTACTTCATTATCCAATAAACTTATGTCAGGACGCTTCTCAACGTCATATGCTCCAGTAAAAATAGTGGCAACCTATCTACTCTTTCTTTATAACTCAAACCGTCCATTACCGGCAACATCCTCATAAATCTCTTCCACACTCTCTCCAACAACAAGAGAGAGAGAGAGACAGGGAGAGAGGTGGGGGAGAAGGGTGTCAGAATAAATATCACATCGAGAGAAACAGGGGACTGAAAGGCATAAGTCAGTACAGAAGTATCCCCATGCGATGGGGATGACTGATAAACACGTATCAAAATAAAACATAGCTCCCTTGAGAGAAATTTGGAACTGACATGTCTGAGAGATGCAGGGGATGACGTAGGTCTGACAGGCAAGGAGAGCGACAGTCCTTGGATGGGAGAGGGGAGAGAGAGAGACAGAGACGACGATGATGAAGAAATACCAGTGAAAGGACAGATACCTTTCTTAGAAAGTAGGTGACTTAGAGGCACAAGGCTGTATATTGTTTCTGCAATGATCGAGAGTGAGAGAGACAGTAGTGACAGTGAGGTGTATAGATGTATCACTGAGAGAAAGAACGAGAAAAAGAGAGAGAGGGAGAGAGAGAGACTCAGAAACAGATTGTCTGTCAGGACCCGAACTATTTCCTCACGCGCCTCCTTAAGCATTCTATGATAAATTTGATCCCATCCGGGGCATTTGCGAAGCTTAATATCATTTAGCTTACCCGACACAT
>NW_025162451.1:0-1577 GCF_004010195.1 Chiloscyllium plagiosum
TTAGTTAATTATTCTCTGTTTGACATTTAAAAAATTAAAGTTGTTAAGTATTATTTTAAATAGTGACCTTTAGGATGGTTCTTGGCCTTCCGAATTTTTACAGATTGCAGTACAGGTTAAATCTTTTCTGTGTTGCAAGTTTAAATTAGGGCCAGGGGAGGAGTGGTTACCCCGTGTTGTAACACATTAACCCTGATTTCTCTGCACAGATGCTGCCAGACCTGCAGAGTTTTTCCAGCACATTTGTCTTAGTTTCTGGTTTACGAAATCTGCAGTTCTCTTGACTTTCTTATGTGTATTTTTGACATCCACGGTTGAGGTGCTGCAGGACCGGAAGACAGCGAATGTTGTTACATTGTTTGTAAGTTGGCTGCAAAGAAAAGCCAAGGAACTACGGACCAGTGAGTTTGATGTCAATGATGGGTAAATGTTTGTTGGAGATTCTGAGAGGCAGGATTTATATGCATTTGGAAAGGCAAGGACTGATTAGGTATATTCAGCATGGCTTTGTGTCTGGGAATCCATGTCTCCAAAACTAGATTGCAGTTTTTGAAGAGGTGATCGGGAAAATACATGAAGCTAAAGCAGCATACGTTGTCTATGTGGACCTTACTGAGGCTCAACAAGGTTTCACATGGTACCCTGGTTAATATGGGATCACAGGGGATCAGTGAGATACAAAATTGGCTTGACTGTAGGAGATAGATGATGCTGGGAGAGATTTATTGTTCAAATTGGAGGCCTGTGACCAGTGGTGTGCCAAAAGGACCAGACTGCTGCTGATGATCATTGTTTTTGTAAATGATTTGGATGAGAGTATAGGAACCATGGATAGTAAGTTCATAGACGAAACTCCCAAAATTGGTGTTAATAGTGGACAGTGAAGAAGGTTATCTTTGAGAACAATGAGATCTTGATCAACTGGGAAAGTGGGCTGAGGATTGACAGATAGAGCTTCATGCAGATAAATGTGAGGTCTTGCATTTTGTTAGACAAACTAGGGCAGGATTTATACAGTTAACGGTAAGGCATTGAGGAGTATATTAAAACAGAGAGACCCTGGTTGCAGGTACATAGTTCCTTGAAAGTGGAGTCGCAGGTAGACAGGGTGATGAAGGCATTAGGCGCGCTTACCATCATCGGTCAGAGCATTGAGTACAGAAATTGGGGCATCATGTTGTGGCTGTACAAGAGAATGGTCAAGCCACATTTGGAGTATTGAGTACAATTCTTGTCGCCCTGCTATATGAAGGATGTTATAACCTGGAAAGGGGACAAAATTATTTAAAATGCTGTGACGGAGACTGGAGGTTTTGAGATATATGGAGAGGCAGGGATTTTGTTCCTTTTGCGTAGGAGGTTGAGGGGTGACATTACAGAGGTTTATAAAACCATGAGGGGCATGAATAGGATGAATAGCCAACGTTGTTTCCCTAGGGTGGGGGTGTCCAAAATCAGACAGGATAGGTTTAAGGCGAGAGGGAAGAGATTTAAAAGAGGTCTCAGGGCAACTATTTCTCACAGAGAGTGGTGTGCATATGTAGTGAGCTGTCAGAGGAAGTGGTATTGGTGAGTGC
>NW_025162452.1:0-1577 GCF_004010195.1 Chiloscyllium plagiosum
ACCACTAGCCATAACCATCTTTGTCACCGTGACCCACCTTACCGCCATAATTTTCATCATCTATGACAGCCCTATCCGTCATTGTAAACTCATCCAGTATTTATACCTCTCCCTAATTCCCCTACCACTTCCTTTGTGCTACGCTCTTACTAGTCTGTTTAACCTTGTTCGACTCCTTCAGCCGTCCTATCTCTTAAACAACCCCCAGGCCCTTCAGCTTTCTTTATCAATCTAACCACTTCAAGCCCTACACCCATTCTACCTCTTCAACTCCTCCAGATCCTACGTCCCTCTTTATCTCACTGACCTCCTTCAGGCCCTACACCACTCGTTATCTCTGTAAAATATTCCAGCCCCTTCAATCTTCCTATCTTTCCATCCTCCAGATGCCACATCACTCCCTGTCTCTCTAAACCCCAGTCCTACATCCCTCCCTATCCCTCTAACTTCCTCAAGACCCTACCACCCTCCCTATCTCTTTAACCTCCCACAGCCCCTTCACCCTCGCTGTGTCTGTAACCTCTTCTCGCCGCCTTCACTTTCCCTATCTCTCTAATCGACAGACACGACTGCCCTCCCAATCTGACTAACCTACTCCAGACCCTACAACTCTCACTATCCCTGCAACATCCATATCCCGGCATCCCTAGCTATTTAACAGATCTCCACCAGCCCCGTCATCTCTCCCTGTCTATGTAACCCCCGCCAGACCCAACATCCCTCCGTATCTTAATAACCTCCTCCAACCCCTACACGCATCCTAATTTCTGTTTTCTCCCTCAGTCTCTGCAACCCACCCCACAACTCTGTGAAATGCTCCAACCCTGTGTCGATAATCTCTGCCAGCCTCCCTTTCGCTTTAAACTCCAGCAGCCACTGCATAACTCCTCCAGCTCCTACCCTCTTCCCTATCTCTGTAAGTTCCACCTGCCTCTAAATCCCTCCCAATCTGTGTAAACTCCACCAACCCCGCCACTCCTCCGTATCTCTGTAACACTCCCGAGCCTCGACATCCTTTGTACCTCTCTAACATTCTATCCGCACACACCTCCCTATCTCTGTAAACTCAATCCACCCCTCCTACCCTGCCTATCTCTTCCAGCCTCTGCATCTGTCCTTATCTTTGTAACCTTCTCCCATACAGCCATCTCTATCTCTGTAACCTCCTCCATATCCAATGCATCTCCCTATGCCTCTAAACACCCTCTTCCCCAGTACTCCGCCTTATCTCTATCACCTCCTCCAAACCCAACAACTTTCTGTATATCTGTAAGCTGATCAAGTCCGACATACATTCCTCTCTCAATAGTTTCCACACACTTCCATATCTCTGTAGCCTCCTCCAGCCGCTACTCATTCCCTACCTCTGTAACGTACTTCAAAACCTGCAATGCCATCTTTCTCTGTAATCTCCAACAGACCCTACACCCCTGTGTATGTCGTTAACCTCTAACAGTCCCGAAAACTTTCCCTAAATCTGTAATCTCCACCAGTCCCGGCAGATCTCCCTACCTCTTTAACCTCCAACAACTTCCAATTGTGCAGCAGTGGTTAGCACTGCTGTCTCACAGCGCCAG
>NW_025162453.1:0-1577 GCF_004010195.1 Chiloscyllium plagiosum
GAGGGAGCTTTACTCTGTATCTAACCCCCTGTGCCTGGGAGTGGTGGATGGTGTAGAGGGAGCTTTACCCTGTATCTAACCCCCTGTGCCTGGGAGTGGTGTAGAGGGCGCCTTACCCTGTATCTAACCCCCCCAGTCCCTGGGAGGCGGGGGCCCACCAGCTTGCGGCCCAGGCGCGGAGCCTGAGGCCTAGTGGTGGAGCCTGAGGCCTTGCCTACCTGTAGTAGTCCTCCTGGCTGGGGATGGGCACCCCGTGGAGGTGGTGATGGTGGTGGTGGTGACCTTGGAGCCAGTGTTGGTGCTGCTCGATGGCGAGTCTCTGAAGCTCCGCCGACTGGGCCTGCATGGCCTGGAGTTGGTGGGCGGCCGACATCGGGGGGGGTACCGAGGCCTGGAACTCCCGGTACGGCCCTCCTGCTGGCACAGAGAGAGACAGGGAGAGACTGGGGCCATTGGCTTCACCAGCAACACGCAGGGGATCGCAGGCCCCACAGCCTTCCGCCTGCTCGCTCAGGCCTCCCTCCCCGTTAGGCCTCTCCCGTAGGCCTCTCCCTCCCCGTTAGGCCTCTCCGTCGGCCTCTCCCTCCCCCTTAGACCTCTCCGTAGGCCTCTCCCTCCCCGTTAGGCCTCTCCGTAGGCCTCTCCCTCCCTGTTAGGCCTCTCCCCTGGGCCTCTCCGTAGGCCTCTCCCTCCCTATTAGGCCTCTCCCCTAGGCCTTGCCCTCCACGTTAGGCCTCTCCATAGGCCTCTCCGTAGGCCTCTCCTTCCCCTTTTAGCCTCTCCATCGGCCTCTCATTAGGCCTCTCCCCTAGGCCTCTCCCTCCCCATTAGACCTCTCCGTAGACCTCTCCCCTAGGCCTCTCCCTCCTGTAGGCCTCTCCCTCCCCATTAGGTCCATCCCTCCCCATTAGGCCTCTCCGTAGGCCTCAACGTCCTATAGGGCTCTCCCTCCCCGTTAGGCCTCTCCGTAGGCCTCTCCCTCCTGTAGGCCTCACCCTCCCCATTAGGCCTCTCCGTAGGCCTCTCCCTCCCCTCGGCTTCTCGGTAGGCCTCTCCTTCCCCATTAGGCCTCTCCCCTAGACCTCTCCCTCCCTGTTAGGCCTCTCCCCTAGGCCTCTCCGTAGGCCTCTCCATCCCCATTAGGCCTCTCCCCTAGACCTCTCCCTCCCCGTTAGGCCTCTCTGTAGGCCTCTCCCTCCCTGTTAGGCCACTCCCCTAGGCCTCTCCATAGGCCTCTCCTTCCCCATTAGGCCTCTCCCCGAGGCCTCGCCCTCCCAATTAGGCCTCTCCGTAGACCTCTCCCTCCCTGTTAGGCCTCTCCCCTAGGCCACTCCGTAGGCATTTCCCTCCCCGTTTGGCCTCTCCATAGGCCTCTCCCTCCCCATTAGGCCTCTCCACAGGCCTCTCCGTAGGCCTCTCCCTCCTGTAGGCCACTTCCTCCCCATTAGGCCTTTCCCGTAGGCCTCTCCCTCCCCATTAGGCCTTTCCCTCCCCATTAGGCCTCTCCCTCCTGTAGGCCTCTTCCTCCCCATTAGGCCTTACCCGTAGGCCTCTCCCTCCCCATTAGGCCTTTCCCT
>NW_025162454.1:0-1577 GCF_004010195.1 Chiloscyllium plagiosum
TCCTGTTGTGCTCTGATACCGTTTTGAGAAACTAAACGTTTTAAGGCTGTCCGATGGTTCTTGGATTGAAATCCCCAAACCTTTCTCCCAATTTGATCATACTTGGGTTTGCTGAGGGGTGTTTTATGTGAAGGAATGACATCTTGCTGTGTAATTTATTTGAAAATCACCCCCCCTCTTTTCCAGTTCCTATAATATTTTTCTCTCTCATTCTCTCCACGCACCACTTGCAGGAATTGCTATTTTGAGACTACGACAGGACAAGAAATCCTTCCCTCAGACAGAAGCTTCCTCGAGAGGGGAGGGGCGGACATCAGCCTGAGGCCTATTCGACAGGCTAAACCCCATGGTGCCGTGTGAGTTGTGTCTATTTGTTAGCCCGAGGTTTGATTTCCTCTGGGACACCCTGGATTTTTAAGGGTCTCTGGTTAACTGAGATTGATTGTGGCTCTACCATTTTAAAGCAAGTTTTAAGCCTGAGGTTAAAATAACCAGGGCCTTGGGATTTGACACAACCATGTTAAGTGTCTGACACACAGGAGGAAATCAAAACCCTGAATATGAAACTCTCCTCAAAGGCTTGGTGTAATGTCAGAGTAATATGTGATGTGTGGGCAGGGATGGACGAGATACGGATAAAGACAGGGAGGGAGAGGGATAGAGAGAGAGAGAGTTATATCTGGGAGTCACACTGACTCCAGGAAAATCCCAAGAGGGAACCTCAGCAAATATCCCACCGGTCCGTACAGTTTTGTGTTTGGGGACAGAGATTTAGGGACAGAGAATCATCGAGGCTCCTGAGGGGTCAATGTTTAATATTTTCAAACTGCACTGATATACATTACAAAGTATTAAAAGCCTTAAAAGCAAACAGGGAATGATCAAGCTTTCCTGTGCTAGAATTAAAATGACAATGTTGAGGGAGATCCAACGAAGTTCATGTCCTGACACTGACATCTCAATGGGACAGACAGCTTTCTGGGAGGGGACTGAGAGACATTGCAATGTATCCTGCTCACTGGGGTGGAGACAGTGAACCCCTCAAGGAGAATAAATCTTCAGTAGAATATGAGAACGTAATTGTCAACGCATGTAATTTCTCTCTCTGTCGTAAGAGACAGCAGCTCCCTCTGGTTGAGATTGTCTGTGTGGTGGGAGACAGAGAGAGAGAGAGACAGACCGACAGAGAGAGAGAGACAGACAGAGGTAAGTAGAATTATACGTGTGGAGAGAGAGAGAGAGGGATAAACGCACCAAATAGAGTCACAGAGTCACGGAGCCGTTCAGTACAGAAACAGACCCTTCAGTCCCACTCGTCGATTAAGACCAAATATCCTCAATTAATCCAGTTCCATTTGCTCGCATTTCGCCAATTTGCTCCCAAACTCTTCCTATTGAAATACCCATCCAGGTGTCTTTTAAGTGTTACAGTACACACATCCACCACTTTCTCTGGCAGCGCATTTCATACACGCACCACCATCTTCCTGAATAGTTTGCCCCTTAGATCTCTTCCAATTCTTTCCCTTCTCCTTAAACCTATACCCTCCAGTTCTGGAATCCCCTGCACCGGGGAA
>NW_025162455.1:0-1577 GCF_004010195.1 Chiloscyllium plagiosum
GATGCGCAATTTAGCATGGCCAATCCACTGAAAATCTTTGGACTGTGGGATGAATCTGACGCACCTGGAGGAAACACTTGCAGACAGGGGGAGAATGTAAAAACTCAATACCAATAGTCTTCAGTGTGAAAGCAAACCTGGCCCCTGGTATGTGAGACCGTCGTGTTTACCACTGAGACACCATGCCATTCCCACTCCCACTCTGTTCTCCACAATGAATCACTGTGCTAGGGAATACTGGGGAAAATGTAATTCTGTAATATAAACAGAATACAGTGGCAAAACACTGCTGTATCTGGAAAGAGAAATAGAGTTAGAATATTAAGCCTGATATTACCCTATTGGGAAAAACTCATATTCGACTCAATAAGTTAAATCTGTTTCTCTCTGCTCAGAACCTGTTAAGGTTTTAGAACACTTTCAACTTAGTCTTTTGGACTGTGGATATTTGTCTGATCTGAAAGGGAACAGTGAAGCTGCCATTTCTGTTAGCTCTCGAGTATTTGGTTGTGGCTTCTGAATGAAAAATTTAAATATATGAGAATGACTACCGTTACACATTATGAAAATGTTGAACTTAGTGGCACTAACATCACACAATCAATCATCTGTAAGTGACTAACTGAATTCACGATTCCAATTATTATCAATGTCTTGTCATGCTCCTGATGTCACTGGCATCAAACTCATCCAGCAAGGTCTTACCTTTCCGAAACTTCAGATGAGAGTGTGTAAACATAATATATCTTTTTTTTCTTTTAAACAGGGCATATTCATCCAGGGTTTTGGAAGGCACTAGCAAGGGCAGAGTTTATTTGTCGTCCGCAGTAGCTCTGGACATGGCGCCAGAGAGCTGCCTACTTGAACCTCTTCAATCCAAGTAATACAGATCCACACAGAGCTGTTTTTGGGACATTCCAAGATTTTTAACAACCGATAATGAAGTAAGAATAAATTAGTCCCTAGTCAGAATGACATGCAACTTGGAAGATACCTTGCAGAGACCATTTTTCCATTGTTCCCCTTTCCATTGCAGAATTTCCTCTAATTACCATTAACCACAGTTTTACTCAGGGTCTTTGATTCCACCCTCAGCCAAGTCCTGCTTCGATTGAAAGGGAAGTCACTCTGATCTCAGCTTAAATTACATGGGAAGATCAGTTGAAAGAATAAAGAGCAGAAGACAAGAACACTGTTTGTTAGAACAATGTCCTCGCAATATTCCAAAGGAAATTGATATGTGGTCTTACGATTCTGTCAGAAGGTGTTTGTCCTGTTGGTGATGAGGCTGTTTGACTAAACATTATGACAGACGGACAGGAAGCAGCTCCACTCGGCACCAATAGTGGATAAAACTATCCTGCTCACAGTGCATCAGATAGTGGCAAACGTCTTATTGTCTGTTGCTATTAGACATTGATCATTACAAACTCATCATTCACTTATGACCAGTAGTAGCACATAAATCAGCATATTCCAGCATCTAGTGTGAGAGCAAAAAGGGAAAGGGAGGGTCGGGGGAAGTGGTGTGAAATACAGTGCGTGAAGTGTAAAGGGAGATGGTCAGTGGAAGGGTA
>NW_025162456.1:0-1577 GCF_004010195.1 Chiloscyllium plagiosum
GGATTTAGTGTGCATTTTGTCATTGCCTTACCTTGTAATGAGACAAAGCACCCACCTATAGGTGTATAAATAAATGGCGGATTCAGATATTTGTCTCGGACTGAAATTATTAAAGTGAGTGAGCTTTTGTTTCTCACAATAGAGTCTTATAAGATAATCACAGGGTCAGATAGGGTGGACGGTGAGAGCCTCTTTCCTCAGATGGTGATGGCTAGCACAAGGGGCATAGCTATAAATTGAGGAGTGACAGATATAAGAGAGAAAGTGAGGACTGCAGATGCTGGAGATCAGAGCTGAAAATGTGTTGCTGGAAAAGCGCAGCAGGTCAGGCAGCATCCAAGGAACAGGAGAATCGACGTTTCGGGCATAAAAGAAGGGCTTATGCCCGAAACGTTGATTCTCCTGTTCCTTGGATGCTGCCTGACCTGCTGCGCTTTTCCAGCAACACATTTTCAGAGTGACAGATATAGGATAGATGTCAGAGGTAGTTTCTTTACTCAGAGAGTAGTAGAGGCATGGAATGCCCTGTCTGCCACAGTAAGCTCACCAACTTTAAGGACATTTAAATGGTCATTGGATAAACATGTGCACGATAACGGAACAGTTTAGGTTAAGATGGGCTACAGATTGGTTTCACAGATCAGCACAACAGTGAGGGCTGAAGGGCCTGTACTGGGCTGTAGTGTTCTCTGTCACAGACATCATATCTAGCCAACTGTCACCTTTCCATAAATATACAAAGGACAAGTCAACCAACCCTGATTCATTTAAAAACCTGGTTTAATGCAGTAGAAGTACAAAAGAATGTACCAACTCTCCAGTTGGTCTTTTTTTTAAAAAAAAAACGTTAATATATTCAAGTAGTTTGTAATTGCAGTAGTTTCCATCTTCGGTTTCTCACTGAGAGGTAAGAGAGAGCCATTATCATGATTGATGAGGTTTTAATGATGAATGTTGCTGAGTTTAGGACACGGTGTGGATATTTCAGGTCGGTTTATTAATGTGTTTACAGACCCTTGGGCCGGATCCTGGAGTGAGAAATACTTGTTTTTTAAAAAAAAACACACGATTTCTACTGAAGGACACAGTTATCACCGAAGTGAATACCCGAGCTTTTGACGGTGAGACCGTGCGAATAATTTTAAACCTAACTCACCCCTCCCCCTCTTGTCGGCCCCGGCGGACAGGATCCGCTTTCCCCCGACACGCAGAGCCCGCGTTTTATGTTCCCGCTTCCAGGGCCGCGAGTCGCCGCCGCCGCCGCCGCCTCCGCTGCTCGAGCCCGAGCCGTTAGCGCGGTCACAGGTAAGGCCCCGGCGCGAGCGGGAGGGGGTCGCGAGGCGGAGGAGCAGGGGCCTCCCCGGGGGTGGGGGAGGGTGGATGTGGAGGGTCCGCAGGCGCTCGGAACCGCTTCAGGATTCAACGAACGAGAGTCTGAGGCTCAGGCCCGAGTCCATGGGGTAAGGGAAACAGAGAGATCCCCCTCCCCCTGAGGCAGACAGAGAGAGAGAGAGATCCCCCTCCCCCTGGGACAGAGAGAGAGGGAGATCCCCCTCCCCCTGGGACAGAGAGGGAGA
>NW_025162457.1:0-1577 GCF_004010195.1 Chiloscyllium plagiosum
CCCTGTGATATGGATGGAGGGAGGATTCAGTGTTGGCCAGTCGTCCATTAAACGTGGAATATAAACAGCGATCTGTGAGTCTCATCTGGCGGCAGTACATTGTCTCTGCGATGATTGTCATTTTCAGTCTGGTATTTTCGAAGGATCGATTCTGTTACGCCAGTGTTGTTGAATTTAACAAAACAGATGCAATTTATCACAGCACACAGCAACAATAAGTCATCGAACACTGAACACCCTTCTAATAACAAAAAGTCTACAATGTTATGTATAAGAAACATTGCTTTCCTGTTCATGTTAAAATCAGATAACCTGTCCCATTGAGAAGCTCAACTTGGAACTATTTTTTAAAAATCGTTTTTTGGATGCGGGCATTGCTGGATGGGCCCACCATTTCTTGCCCGTCCCACGTTGGCCCTTTGAGAAAGTGGTACTGAGCTGCCTTCTTGAACAGCTGCAGTCCACCTGCTATGTGCTGAAACGCAATGCTATTGAGGAGGGAATTCCAGGGTATTTTTCCCAGCAACAGTGAAGGGACGGCGATATATTTCCACATCAGGATGTTGACTAGTTTGGAAGGGAATTTGTAGGTGGTGGTATTCCCATAAGTCTTCAGCACTTGCCATTCTAGACGTAAGTGTTCGTGGGATTGGAAGATGCTGTCTGAGGATCTTTGGGGAATTTCTGCAGTGTGTCCAGTAGATAGTACACACTTCCACTATTGAGAGACGGTGGTGGAGGGAGTGAATGCTTGTGGATGTGATGCCAATCTAATGGACTGTTTTGTCCAGGATGGTGTCAATCTTCTTGGTGTTTTTGGGGCGGCACTCATTCAGGCAATTGGGAGAATTCCATCTCATTCCTGTCTTGTGCCTTGTAGATGATCGACAGGCTTTGGGAAGTCAGGAGGTGAGTTACTCACACAGTATTCCTAGACTCTGATCTGCTCTTGTATTTATGTAGCGAGCCCAGTTGAGTGTCTGGTCAATGATAACCCCCAGGATATTTATAGTGGGGAATTTAGTGATGATAATGCTGCTGAATACCAAATTGTTATATTGTTTCTTATTGGTGATGGTCATTGTCTAGCATCTGTGTGGTGTGAATGTTACTTGCCACATATCAGCCCAAGCCTGGTGAGGGTCCAGATCCTGTTGCATTTGGGCATGGACTACTTCCATATCTGAGCATTTGCGAATGGTGCTGAACCTTATGCAGTTATTGTTAAATATCCCCACGTCTGACTTATGATGGAGGGAAGGTCATTGATGAAGCATTTGAAGGTGCTTGGATTTAGGCTTTATCTGAAGAGTCACTGAAGATGTTACCTAGTATGGTGATGAACCGTCTGCTAATGAAACTTCCAGCTCAGCGATCAAAACTACATACGCATTATCCTGAGGGACTGCTGCAGAAATGTTCTGGAGCAGAGATGACTGACCTCCAACAACAATGACCATCTTCCTATCAGTCAGGTATGACACCAATCATGGAGTATATTCTCGCAATGCCCTTTTTGCTCGCGTTCCATGATGCCACATTTCAAAGAATGTAGCATGATGTCAAGGGCTGGAATT
>NW_025162458.1:0-1577 GCF_004010195.1 Chiloscyllium plagiosum
TTGGTTGCATTTCAGTCCCACGCTCCTGATCTTCGGGTACCCAGTACGGAGGGGGGAGAGAGCAGGTCTGAAGACCTCCTCGTGGGTCTGCTCCTGGACCTGGCCAAAACTGGCCATAAACAGGTCAAGGCAGCGGGCCGTGGAGGGGGTCGTTAGGGCCGACTGCCTGCCCCTCTTCCACAGTTATGTCAGAGCCCGGGTGTCTCTGGAGAAGGAGCACGCGGTGTCCACCAACATCCTGGAGTTGTTCAGGGAAGGGTGGGCGCTACAGGGAGTGGAGTGTATTATTTACCTCTCCAACTCTATTTTGATTTAATCCCTGCCCTCCCCTTCACTGTTTGATCATGCAGCATTGCCCTTTGATCTGAAGTGCACTGCTTGTCACTGGCCACTCGAGTGTTTCCTTTTCTTCCTGGTGGTGGAAACTGAATAAAGAGTCATGCACCTTGTGTCTTTCACTGTGTCTTACACCTGCACACACACACACAACACAGTTAGGCGGTAGTCTGGGGGTAAAAGGGGAAAAGAAAAATAACAGGACCTGGCTCTGAGGGAGCTGGATCAGAATTTTTAAAACTCTGTGCTGCTCTGTGAGAACATGATGGGTCAAGTTCAACTCCAAGAGGACTAAGTTCATAATCCACACTAACACTCCCAGTGCCAACACTGGAGGAGTGCTGTATTGTCTGAGATGCTAACCTAAAGCCCCATTTCCCTCCAAACCCCATATAAATATCCCATGGTCACAATTGCAAAGAGGAGCTGGGATGTTCTTCCTAGTGTCCCAGGGATTCCTTTTCCCTCAACCAACACCTAAAGCAGTCACTCAGACATTGTTCATTGTTGGAGCTTACTGTACACAAATTGGTTGCACCATTTTCGGTGTTTCCATTTCATTGACTGTTACGTGCTCTGGAGGGGTGACAAGCATTGTAAACATGCAAATGATATTCTTTCGGATTAACTGGACTGGCTCCAAGAATGTGAAATGAAATAATTATGGCAACATTTGCCTAATTATTAATTATTACTCAAAATACAGCACTGTATGGGCAAGGTAAGTGCAACAGGGGTGTGCTTTTGGGAAATGGAGTGGTGTCTTATAGAACATAGAACGTAGAACACAGCACAGTACAGGTACTTTGGCCCTTGATGTTGTGACCAGCTTTTATCCTATTCTAAGATCAAACTAACCTCCATACCCTTCAACTATCATCCATGTGCTTATACAAGAGTCGCTTAAATACCCTTATGTATCTGACTCTACTACCCCCGCTGGCAGTGCATTCCGTGCACCCACCACTCTGTGTGTAAAGAACCCCTGACATCTCCCCTGAATCTTCCTCCAATCACCTTACAATTATGCTTCCTTGTGATAGCCATTTCTGCCTTGGGAATAAGTCTCTGACTATTCACTCTATGCCCATCATCATCTTGTACACTTCTATCGAGTCACCTCTCATCCTTCTTTGCTCAAATGAGAAAAGCCCTAGCTCCTTCAACCTTTCTTCACAAGACATACCCTCCAGTCCAGGCAGCATCTGGGTAAATCTCCTCTGCACCCTCTCTAAAGCTTC
>NW_025162459.1:0-1577 GCF_004010195.1 Chiloscyllium plagiosum
TCAAAAATCCTGTGGCCGTCGACTGGTCAATACGGTGTGTGAATAATTCTGAGGCCTGAGGATGTACAATACTGTGTGCGAATAATCCTGTGGCCTGTGAACGTCAATACTGTGTGTGAATTATCCTTGGACAGTGAATGGTCAAGACCATGTGTGAATAATCCTCTGGCCTGTGAATCATCAATACTGTGTGTGAATAACTCTTGGCCTGAGGATGGTCAATACTGTGTGTGAATAATCCTGTGCACTGTGAATCATCAATACTGTGTGTTGACTATTGAATATTGTGTGTGAATACTCCTGTGTCCTGAGGTTGATCAATACTGTGTGTGAATAATACTCTGGCATGTGAATGGTCATTACTGTGTGTGACTATACCTTGGCCTGAGTATGATCAATACTATGTGTGAATAATCCTGTGGCCAGAGAATGGTCAGTACTGTCTGGGAATAATCCTGTGACCTGCAAATGGTCAATACAGTTTGTTCATTAATCCTGTGTCTGTATGCTAGTCAATACTGTGTGGCAATAATCCTGTGGGCTGAGAATGTTGAATATTGTGTGCGAGTACTCGTGTGGCCTGAGGATGGTCACTACTGTGTGTGAGTAACCCTGTGGCCTGAGGATGTTCAATACTGTGTAGGAATAATCCTGTGGCTTGAGGGTTGTCAATACAGTGTGTGAATAATCTATGGCCTGAGGATGGTCAATACTGTGTGTGAATTAACCTGTGGCCTGAGAATTGTGAATACAGTGTGGGAATAATCCTGTGCACTTTGAATGCTCTATACTGTGTGTGAATAATCCTGTGTACTGAGGGCAGTCAGTACTGTGTCGGAATAATCCAATGGCCCGTGAATCGTAAATACTGTATGTGAATAACCCTTAGCTTAAGGATGGTCAATTCTGTGTGTGAATAATCCTTTCGACTGTGAATGGTCAATACACTGTGTGCATAATCCCGCAGCCTGAGGATGGTCAATAATGTGTTTGAATAATCCTGCGGCCTATGAATCATCAATACTGTGTGTGAATAACCCTTGGCTGTGAATGGTCAATACTGTGTGAAAATAATCCTGTTGCCTGAGAATGATCAATACTGTGTAGGAATAATCCTGTGGCTTGAGGGTTATCAATACTGTGTATGAATAATCCATGGCCTGAGGATGGTAAATCCTGGGTGGGAATAATCCTGTGACCTGTAAATGGTCAAGACAGTGTGTTCATTAATTCTGTGGCTGTTGGCTGGTCAATATTGAGTGTGAATAATCATGCGGCCTGAGGATTGTCAATACTATGTGGGAACAATCCTGTGACCTGTAAATGGTCAAGACAAAGTGTTCATTAATCCTGTGCCGTGTGCTAGTCAATACTGTGTGTGAATAATCCTGTGCCCTGAGAATGATCAATACTGTGTGTGAATATTGCTGTGGACTGAGAATGGTCAATACTGTGTGGGAATAACCGTTGGGCCAAAGGATTGTCAATACTGTGTGTGTTAAATATCCTGCTGCCCGAGGATGTACTATACAGTGAGTGAATTGTCCTGTGGCCTGAGAATGGTCCATACTCTGTGG
>NW_025162460.1:0-1577 GCF_004010195.1 Chiloscyllium plagiosum
TAAGTGTATAAGTCCTGCTAAGATTTACTTTCCAGAAATGCAACACCTCGCATTTATCTAAATTAAACTCCATCTGCCATTTCTCAGCCCATTGACCCATTTGATCAAGATCCCATTGTAATCTGAGGTAACCTTCTACCCTGTCCACTACACCTCCAATTTTGGTGTCATCTGCAAAATTACTAACTCTACCTCTTATGCTCACATCCACATCATTTATATAAATGACAAAAAGTAGAGGACTCAGCACCGATCCTTGTACTGGATTACACCCAGTGCTACAAGTTAGTGAGGGGAAGACTAGGAGAATTGAGCAGGTGAATGCATGGCTGAGGAGCTGGTGCAGGGGTGAAGGGTTCCCAGTTTTGGATCATTGGAATCTCTTCTGGGGTAGAAGTGACCTGCACAAGCAGGACAGGGTGCACCTGAATTGGAAGGGGACTAATATACTGGCACAGAGATTTGCTAGAGCTGCTTGGGAGGATTTAAACTAGTTAGATTGGAGACCAGGGAAATAGTAAGGAAAGAGATCAATTTGAGACTGGTACAGTTGGGAAAGGGGGCAAGTGAAACAGTCAGGGCAGGCAGGAACAAAGCAGAGAACAAGGTAGGAAGACAAATTAAACTGCATTTATTTCAATGCAAGAGGCCTAACAGGGAAGGCAGATGAACTCAGGGCATGGTTAAGAATATGGGACTGGGATATCATAGCAATTACAGAAACATGGCTCAGGGTGGACAAAACTGGCAGCTTAATGTTCCAGGATACAAATGCTACAGGAAGGATAGAAAAGGGGCAAGAGAGGAGGGGAGTGGTTTTTTGATGAAGGATAGCATTACTGCTGTACTTAGGGAGAATATTCCTGAGAATACATCAAGGGAGGTTATTTGGGTGGAACTGAGAAATAAGAAAGGGATGATGTTGGGATTATATTATAGACCCCCTAATCGTCAATGGGAAATTGAGAAAAAAATTTGTAAGGACATCTCAGTTATCTGTAAGAAGAATAGGGTGGTTATGGTAGGGGATTTTAACTTTCTAAACATAGACTGGGACTGCCTTGTGTTAAGGGTTTAGTTGGAGAGGAATTCGTTAAGTGTGTAAAAGAAAATTTTCTGATTCAGTATGTGGATGTACCTACTAGAGAAGGTGCAAAACTTGACCTACTCTTGGGAAATAAGGCAGGGCAGATGACTGATGTGTCAGTGGGGGAGCACTTTGGGGCCAGCGACCATGTCTATTAGTTTGAAAATAGTGATGGAAAAGGATTGACCAGATCTAGAAGTTGAAGTTCTAAATTGGAGGAATGCTAATTTTGACGGTATCAGGCATGAACTTTCAAAAGCTGAATTTGGGCAGATGTTCGCAGGTAAGGGGATGGCTTGAAAATGGGAAACCTTCAGAAATGAGATAACGAGAGTCCAGAGACAGTGTATTCCTGTTAGGGTGAAAGGAAAGGCTGGTAGCTGTAGGGAATGCTGGATAACTAAAGAAATTGAGGTTTGGTTAAGAAAATAAGGAAGCATATGTAAGGTATAGACAGGAGAGATCAAATGAATCCTTAGAAGAGTATAAA
>NW_025162461.1:0-1577 GCF_004010195.1 Chiloscyllium plagiosum
CCCCAGAGAGCTGGGACAGCTCTAAGCTGGGTGGGAACCTTAAAGCAGGCTGGTAAAGTGCTGCTGCTGTACAGAGTCTTAGTCAGATCACATCTGGAGTAGTGTGTGCAGATTTTATCTCTTCAATGAAGAAAGGATGTTTTAAATTGGACGCAGCTCAGAGATGGTTCCCTCAACTCATTCCTGCAATGAAGGTGCTAACTTATAATGAAAGGATGATCAGGTTGACCCAGTAGCCATTGGAGTTTACAAAAATTGAAGATGATCTTATTTGAACATAGATGACAGAAGGATTCAACATGTGAAGTGAATTACACAGATAGTGGAGGAATCCATTCCATTCTCCAGCTTGTTACACAGGAATAACGGAAGGATATTCAGGCCTTCGAACCTGTTACACCAAAACAGGATGAGGCTATTCAGCCTGGAACCTGATATACACTTACATAAGGAGGCCAATCAGCCACTCGAGCCTATGCTGCACCAGTATCCTGTTAAACAGCAACAGGATCAGTCCATTCAGCCTCCTCATATCTGTAAGATAGGAACTGGAAGATGTCACACATTGACTGGAGTTTGTTACACTGGGATAACAGGATGCCATTCAGACCCACCAAGCCTATTGCAAGGGAATTGGATAGGATAAAAACTATCTGAGACTTTTTTCATGAGAAAGGAAGAGGTAATTTAGACACGTGATTGTTGTATGGGAAGAAGACAAGACCAATCAATCCGTCGGTCCCATCTCCAGGATACATGAGGAGACCGTTCAGGATATCCACCTGTTATGGCGAAGTATGAGAAGATCCATCAGCCCCTCAAAATGTTACACAGCAACAGGAAGATTCCGTAATCTCCCAATCCTCTAAAGCATCAACAGGGTGAGGTTAGTCTGGCCTTGGAGATAACAACATGGGAACACCAGAAAGAAGTCAGCCCATCGATATTGTGCACCAGCAAGATGATGACTCCATTCAGTAACTCATGGCTCTTCACAGCAATTGCAGCAGATCTCTTAAAGCCTTGTGCACATTAAATAGGAATTCAAAGAAAACGCAAAGGTTTTCGAAAGGAAAGAACTTGTAATAATGGTATACATTAGGGACTAAAGTGTAACAATAAACTATTGTAATTTAAGGCAAATTATTAGAATCCATTGTTTAAGACATTTGCAAACTTAAACCACAATTCGTCAGAGTCAGCATGGTTTTCTGAAGGCTAAATCCTGTTTCAATTATTTGCTTGAGTTATTTGAAGATGTCACAAACAAGGTGGATCGTGGGAATCCTGGAGATAGAACATATCTGGTCTTCCTGAAGGCATCGGATATCGGTAAGTGGTAAGATCAGACAACATGGGTCTAGGCGTAATTAGTTCGCTTGGATGGAGGATTGGTTATCCAACAAAATGTAGTCAAATGGAATAAATGCGTCATTTTATTTTGGCAAATGCAATTTGTGGGGTGTCATTGATTTCAGTACTCATGCCTCAACCATTTGCAATCGATGTTATTACTGTACTCGGTTGATAGGATAGAAAATACGATGCCATATTTTCAGATGACACTAACATTGGTG
>NW_025162462.1:0-1577 GCF_004010195.1 Chiloscyllium plagiosum
ATGCAGCAATAGAAATGCTTCATTTCTACCCATCACCCGCAAATGTTCACTTGCATGTTTGTACAATATAGAACATAGAAAAGTTCGACGCAGTAGAGGCTACTCATCCCTCGATGTTGTGCTGATTATGTATTATCCTACTCTAAGATCAGACTAACGTACAAAACCATCATTGTACTAGTCTCCATGTGCCTAACCAGGGTTGCTTAAATGTCGCAAATGTATCTGACTCTACTTCCATTGCTGGCAGTGCATATCACGCACCTACCACTCTCTGAGTAAAGAACCTACCTCTGACATCTCCCCCCAAGCATTCCTCCAATTACCTAAAAAAATGCCCACTCATGGTAGACATTTCTGCCATGGGAACACGTCTCTCTCTGTCCACTTTATCTATGCCACTTAACATCTTGTACACCTCTATTAAGTCATCTCTCATCCTTTTTCTCTCCAGTATGAAAAGCCCTGGCTGCCTCAACCTTTCGTCAAAAGACATGCCCTCCAGTCTCGCCAGTGTTCTGGTAAATCTCCTGTGTTCGGTCTATAAAGCTTCCACATCATTCCTACAATGAAGTGACCAGGACTGAACACAATATTCCAAGTGCGGTCTAACCGGACTTTATAGAGCTGCAGTGTAACCTCATGGCTCAAAAACTCAATCCCCCACCAATGAAAGCTAATATGCCATACATACTCTTAACAATCCTATCAACCTCAGAAGCAACTTTGTGAAATCCACAGATATGGACACCAAGATCCCTCTGTTCCTCCACATTGTCAAGAATCCTGCCTTTGACCCTGTATTCCGAATTCAAATTCGACCTTCCAAAGTGAATGACTTCACTCGTTTCCAGGGCGAACTTCATCTGCCAATTCTCAGCCCAACTCTGCAGTCTGTCAATGTCCTATTGCAACCGACAACAGCTCTCCACACTATCTACCACTACAACAACCTTTGAGTCACAGGTAAACGTACTAACCCACCCTTCCATTTCCTCATCGGATTCATTTATAAACATTAAACTTCTTTTTCCGAGCTGAAAGTTTGCAGCTAATTAGACAGTCACGAGTTACTGTGCTGACTCTCTTGAGCATAGAGAGAATGCAAGGTGAAATTGGATCAAATCCCTCGAGATTACGCAATGATTTACACTTTAAAGAAGTAATTGACGTTTCAAGTAATGGTAATGTGTAAAGTAACAGGACAAAAATAGATGGTAATGATTAATAAAATGAAACATAAGCAGAGGAAGATGAGCAGAAATAGGCCGTTCCACCATTCTATCCTGTTTAGCCTCTCAACATGATCATGGATGATCATTCAACATTGGAACTCTGCTCCCACTTGCCCATTTTCAACACGTCATGAAGGAAACAGAGCAACATGGACAGGACCCTTTTATAATTGTGGCCAAACGAACAACTATTCTTTTCATTTAAAGAAAATAACGTCCGTAGAAAGATAGGTATTGTTGGTTGATCTACTATTTATTGTCCATTCCTAAACGCCATGGTGCAGTGTGTTGATGTATGATTATAGTCCATGTGCAGTAGACGTAGTCTAATAGGACCGTTCC
>NW_025162463.1:0-1577 GCF_004010195.1 Chiloscyllium plagiosum
CACAGAGGCTCACTGATGAGGGTACCTAGCATGGTGATGAAATGTCTGAGAACAAACCTACCAGCTCAGTGAACAAACTCACAACCTGAACCTCAACCCGAGTTACATATCTTCTCAAAAACCGCAGGAAGTGGAGTCTCTACAAATATTTAAATGGGACAGTTATTAAACAGATCTAGTAACTCAATAATGGGCATCCATCAACAGCAGCAGAATTGTATTCCAGCATAATCTGAAACGTCATGGCCCAGCATATCCCCCAGTCAACCATTACAATCAGGCCAGGGGATCAATCCTGGTTCAATAGAGAGTGCAGGAGGGCACGCCAGGACCAGTACCAGGCGTACCTGAAAATGAGGTGTCATATTGGTGAAGCTACCAAACAGAACTAATTCTATGCCAAACGGCATAAGCAGCAAGTGACAGACAGAGATAAGCAATTCCACAATGAACAGATCAAATCTAAGCTCTGCAGTCCTGCCACATCCAAACATGAATGGTGGTGGACAATTAAACAACTCACTGGAGGATGAGGCTCCACAAATATCCCCATCCTCAATGATGGAGAATCCAACACATCAGTGCAAAAGATAAGGAAATAGCTGAAGAACTTAATAAATACTTTGTGTCAGTCTTCACAGTGGAAGACATGAGTAATATCCCAATAATTAAGGAGCATCAAGGAGGAGAGTTGAGTATGGTAGCCATTACAAAAGAGAAAGTGCGAGAAGAGCTATAAGGTCTAAAAATTGATAAATCTCCTGGCCCCGATGTTCTGAGGGAGGTGGCTGAAAGAAATAGCGGAGGCATTTGTTGTAATCTTTCAAAAACCACTGGAGTCAGGGGAAGTCCCAGATGATTGGAAAATTACTGTTGTAACCCCCTTGTTCAAGAAAGGATCAAGACAAAAGATGAAAAATTATAGGCCAATTAGCCTAACCTTGGTTGGAGGTATAATTCTGGAATCCATCGGAAAGGATGAGATTTCTAAATTCTTGGAAGTGCAGGATTGGATTAGAACAAGTCAGCATGGATTTAGTGAGGGGAGGTCGTGCCTGGCAGACCTGTTAGAATTCTTTGAAGAGGCAACAAGTAGGTTAGACTAGGGAAACCCAGTGGATGTTATCTACCTCAACTTGGAAAAGGCCTTTGATAAGGTGCCTCATGGGAGGTTGCTGAGTCAGGTGAGGGCCTATGGTGCTCGAGGTGAGCTATTGGCATGGATTGAGGATTGGCTGTCTGACAGAAGGCAGAGAGTTGGGATAAAAGGTTCTTTATTAGAATGGCAGCTAGTGACAAGTGGTGCCTCGCAGGGTTCGGTGTTGGGGCTGCAGCTGTTCACTTTATGAATTAATTATCTGGATGAAGGGACTTCAGCAAGTCATTTGATAAGGTTCCCCATGGTAGGCTCATTCAGAAGGTCAGGAGGAATGGGATACAGGGGAACTTAACTGTCTGGATACAGAATTGGCTGGCCAACAGAAAACAGCGAGTGGTAGTAGAAGGAAAATATTCTGCCTGGAAGTCAGTGGTGAGTGGTGTTTCACAGGGCTCTATCCTTGGGCCTCTACTGTTTG
>NW_025162464.1:0-1577 GCF_004010195.1 Chiloscyllium plagiosum
ATCTTAATATTGCATTTTCTTTTGTTTGATTTTACCCGAATCGTCCAAATTCTGTACAGTTTTGAATCATTATTGTCATGTGAGTGTTGCTAATCAAGACACCATTAATTGACTGTCCAGAAAAAAAAAAGAATGGTTTCAAGCACTACTTTGAAGTCTTTACTCTCAGTCAATTTGGATAAACGTATCAGTTCCTGTTGCAGCTTTTGTGTAAGTGAAATGTTTATTTGGCAATCCCAGAGACCCTGAATTGAGAAGTGTATTACTTGGAAATGAAGTGACTTGTGTACCGAGTTGATAATGTGATGAGATTCCTTCTTTCCAAAGATTTAGTGAGCCATCTGCAGTTTTACATAAAAGTTTAATAACTTAGTACAATTACAGTCTTGTTAAATGACATGTGTACTGAAAAAGACAGATTAATTATTTGATGCCAGGCCAATGTATTTGCTTAGGTCTTCCTGTAACTCGGCATCGTACTTCTTCCTTCACGTTCACTGCTGTTGGAGAGAGATTGCAGGGAACCCCTGCAGTGTGTTTGTATGGCATTCAGCCAACCGATTGCACATTGAAACTCTGAAGTGCGTCCCATTCAGACCCGTAGTTAATACATCGAGGCGGCATATCGTTGAACATTATAGGCTATTTAGCATGGCCAAATAACCGAAGCTGCACATTTGATAGAAACCCAGAGCACCAAGAGGGACCCTTCGTAGGCACAGGGAAAATATTCAAACTCCACACAGACTTTAACACTGGGCTGGAATCAAACCCAGGTTCCAGCTGCGGTTAGGCAGCAGTGCTAATTACTGAGCCACATTTCCACCCCGTAGCATCTGGATTAATTAGTTTTAGCCTTTGTATTTAATACTGTACAGTTACTGATAACCTGTCTTGATATGTATGGCTGTTTTGTGCTGATATTCTGTTTTCTACCTCCCGTATGGACAATTGTTCGTTACTTTATGCCTTTCAAATTGCTCTCAATCCTGAGAAATATTTTCTACCTTCTTTCCAAGTGACTTGCTTCGGCATAATGCAATCTTAAAATTAATTTGGTAGACATCGTCAGGATTCCTGATGAAGGGCTTTTGCCCGAAACGTCGATTTTGCTGCTCCTCGGATGCTGCCTCAACTGCTGTGCTCTTCCAGCACCATTGATCCAGAATCTGGTTCCCAGCATCTGCAGTCATTGTTTTTACCTCTCTGACAAATGAATATGTCGGTGTTACAAGCTTCAGGTGTGGAGAACAAGAAATGAAAAAAATACCATGTCGCCATGCCAGGCAAAGGAAACAGAAAGTAAACTAACATTTTTGATACGTTTTTAGAGGATTTTCGGCCCAACCTACAGGTTCGCATTCATGGGGTCTTCTTGAGTCTGCTATGTTCATTTTGAGCCATGGCAGAGAGCAGATGAATGAGGTTGTTGGAAGATGATTCGGATGATACACTATGCAAATGTAAGACAGGTAGAAGTAAAAAGAAGAAAATGGCAGGAAATTGTCCGAGGTCCACGAACAAATTCATTGCATATTCAATGGAGATATTCAATCTGCGTCTCCAAAAATGTTTCG
>NW_025162465.1:0-1577 GCF_004010195.1 Chiloscyllium plagiosum
AGAAGATTCAGTCTCTGTCTCATGTGTGCTTTGCAAATGGCCACAGCTGAGTCCTCAGGGATAGGTGTATGAAGTGAAAAGCCTCACCCCCACAGGTATAGAGCAGGAAGAGGAGAATAGAGGGGGCAATGGGGAACGCAATAATCTGATGGGAATTCCCCTGAACACCAACACATCCTTTCAGCACAGCAAGATCCTGAGCCAAGCAGTTCAGTTCGCAATTTGACCAGCAGGATCTTGCTACCCAGAATAACGATACCACAGGGTTTGCCAAGTAAATATTCCATGCAGCATTTGATTTGTATTTGGAGAGAATGTGCAAAATCCACAGAGATATTTGCCTGAGGCAGGGATCGAACCCAGGTCCCTAGAACTATGAGGCAGCAGTGCTAACCACTGAGCCACCATGTCACCCCCTATACTGACGTGATCCATCCCTGGTACAAAATATTCTGATGGCAATTCCCCCTTCACACCAACCCATCCATCAGGGACAGCAAGATCCTGAGCCAAGCAATTCAGATCAGGGCCACTTGGGACACTCTATTGATCAATATGATCAGCAGAATCTTGGAACTCAGAATAACAATTCCACAGGGTTTGGGTAATAAATATTCCATAAATTAGACCTGGGTTTTCTTTACTCTTCAAATGAGATGGAATTGCCCCGAGTGTCCCTGGAGTCAGATTGAGAATGTTCAGTCTGGGAGTCACCGCTGGGGAAGACAGTCAATGATAAACTGGTTCCACTTTCTGCTATCATATTCTGTAGCCCCTGGGCCATCTCAGTGACAACTATCCAGGGCTCAGGGTGGATTCCAGAGCAGCTCATTGTCCTGACTGTTGTGTTCCTCAGTCCACACGTGGCTCCAGCAATCTCACTCCATGGTTCTTGTATCAGTGGGAACCATGGGGCTGAAATCTTATGCAAACAGAATCTCACACAGTGGGGAGGCTGCTGGTGGCTCAGAAACCCCTTGGACTCAGTCCCAGATTCCATCGTGACTCTTTCATTCAAACACAGCATGAGCACACTGATTCCAAATTCAGAGGACAATCCTGAGATGGGGCAAGTTTGGTTCTTGATTCCAATGTGAGGAAATGTGGGCTGGCTGTGAAATGTCTATTCTGAAACTGGTGGGGGTACTTTATATTGAAGAATGGAAACTGATGTCAGGATAAAGGCAGGTTTTGATGGGAGTGAGGAATATCTCAGTGATCTGTCTCCAAAATCCACAGACTACACACATCCTTCTGTCAGACCCTGAAGGCTGAGAAAGCAGCTCATCAACATCCAATATTTCTCCAACCTTCCCAGAAAAGGTGAAATATTCTCTGTCTGAGTGATTCCCTGGGGCAGGGCATTTTAAAAAGGGCTGTGTGAAGGGAACCATTGACTCTCAATGACAAAGCCAATGGAAGGATGTGGAGCTGGCACTGTGAAACGTTAGGGCACAGAGGATGACACCAGAAGCAATTCAATGTTGTCACTCTCTCCTTTGGGAATAATTGGTTTTCCCTCATAATGTGCTCTCTTGTATTCAATCCACTTGTCCTTCTTGCTTTGCTTCTTTTGA
>NW_025162466.1:0-1577 GCF_004010195.1 Chiloscyllium plagiosum
GAATTGCTGTGCTCTTCCAGCACCACTGATCTGGAACCTGGTGAGTTTCTGTTCGGTGGTAACCCCCAGGATGTTGGGAGCATCAAGCTGCAAGGTCATAACTGGATGTCCACCACCCTCCAAACCAAGAGAAAACCCCAGTTTATCCCTTCACCATCTGGCGATCTGAGCTTCATGGGCACAGACTTCAGCAATACATTCAGATATACACCCAGAACCAGATCGCAGACTGAGAGATATCAGACCAACCCTTACACAATTCATCTACACACAAACACTCGCGCTCTCTCACACACGCACATACACACACACATATACAGGTACGCGCTCATGCTCACACGCATATGCGCACACACACACATACAAGTACGCGCTCATGCTCACATGCACACACACAGGCACCCGCTCATGCTCACACGGGCACACGCCACACAAACACTCGCGCTCTCTCACACACGCACATACACACACACATATACAAGTACGCGCTCATGCTCACATGCACACACACAGGCACCCGCTCATGCTCACACGGGCACACGCTGATGCTCACACGGGCACACAGGTACGTGCTCATGCTCACACACACACAGGCACGCGCTCACGCTCTCACACACAGGCACGCGCTCACGCTCTCACACACAGGCACACGCTCATGCTCACGCACACACAGGCACGCACACGTGTTCATGCTCACACGCTCTCACACACAGGCACACGCTCACGCTCTCACACACAGGCACGCGCTCACGCTCACAAACACAGGCACGCGCTCACGCTCTCACACACAGGCACGCGCTCACGCTCTCACACACAGGCACGCGCTCACGCTCTCACACACAGGCACGCGCTCATGCTCCTCTCACACACAGGCACACACACATGCTCTCACACACAGGCACACACACATGCTCTCACACACAGGCACACACACATGCTCTCACACACAGGCACACACACATGCTCTCACACACAGGCACACACACATGCTCTCACACACAGGCACACACACATGCTCTCACACACAGGCACACACACATGCTCTCACACACAGGCACACACACATGCTCTTCACACACAGCACGCGCTCATGCTCTCACACACAGGCACACACACATGCTCTCACACACACGCACACACACAGGCACGTAAACATGCTCTCACACACACACACACGCACATGCTGATGCTCACACAGGCACGCGCTCATGCTCACACGCACTAGTGCACACATGCACGCGCTCATGCTCACTCACACAGGCACACGCTCATGCTCACAGGCACACGCTCATGCTCACAGGCACACAGACACGCCCATGCTCACACACGCGCATACAAGTACGCGCTCATGCTCACATGCACACACACAGGCATGTGCTGATGCTCGCACACATGCTCACACACACAGGCACGCACTTCTACTCACGCACAAGCACAAGCTCACACACAGGTATACACTCGCACACACAGACACACGCTGATGCTCACACGTGCACACAAACAGGTGCTCATGCTCACACACAGACGCACATGCTCATGCTCACATGCACACACAGACACACACCCATGCTCACACG
>NW_025162467.1:0-1577 GCF_004010195.1 Chiloscyllium plagiosum
TGGAGGGGAAATAGGTTAATTTGATCTCCGAGTCGGATAAAAGACGAGCATGCTATGGAGGGCTGAATGGCCTGTGCTGTACTGTACTGTTCTATGTTCTATTATCTCAGAGTTCAATGGGACATCGATAAGGTGGGCCAAAAGGCCAAGTAGTTGCAGACGAAATTTGATTTAGATAAACATGAGGTTATGTAATTTTTGTGAGGTGAAGCAGGGCATGACTTATAAAATTAATGGTGAAGCCCTGAAAAGTGTTGTTGAAAAAAAGCTGTCGGCTGAGGTTCCTTAAAGGTAGAATTGCACGTAGACAGGATGGTGAAGAAGGCGTTTGTTGTGCTCGCCTTTTTGGTGAGAGCATTGAGTATTGAAGTTGGGGGTCGTGTTGCGGTTGGACAGGTTGGTGAGGTCACATTTAGAATACTGTGTTTAACTCGGTTCACGCTGCAATAGGAAGAATGCTGTTAAACGTGAGATGCTGCAGAAAAGATTTACAAGATTGTTGCCGGGACTGGAAGGTTTGAAATAAAGGGAGAGGCTGGACAGACTGAGGCATTTTTACCCTGGACCGTCGGAGTCTGAGCGATAACATTATAGAGGTTGATAATAATCAATAGGCACATGGATAGTATTAATATTCAACGTCCTTATCTCAGAGTAGGGGAGTCAACAAACAGTGGGCAATATGTTATGGTGAGTGGTGAAAGACTTTACAGCTACAGACGCCTTATTCACGCAGGGGGTGGTTCGTTTCTGGAGCTGGCTACCAGAGGAAGTAGTGGGGGATGATACAATTGCATTAAAAGGCATTATCTGTCTTTTTTTTCCAAAGATTTGTAGCTCAGGATGAGTTTCGGTATATAGGTATGCTCGCTGAGGTGGAAGGTCCATTTTCAGACATTTCGTCACCATACTAGATAACATCTTCATTGAGCCTCCGCAAGAATCACTTCTAATGTTCCCTGCTTTGTATTTATATGTTTGGGTTTCTTTGGGCTCGTGATGACTATTCCTGTAATGATGTCATTTCCTATGGTGATGTCATTTCCTGTTCTTTTTCTCAGTGTTGGTAAACGTGGTCTAATCAATATTTGTTGATCGAGTTCCAGTTGGAATGTCATGCTTCGAGGAATTTTACTGCATGTCTCTGTTTGGCTTGTCCGAGGATGGATGTGTTGTCCCAGTCCAATCGGCGCCCTTCCTTTTCTGTATATGAGGATACCAATCGGCGCCCTTCCTTTTCTGTATATGAGGATACCAGTGAGAAAGGGTCCTGTAGTTTTGTGGCTAGTTGATGTTCATGTATCTTGCTGGCTAGGTTTCTCCCTGTTTGTCCAATGTAGTGTGTGTTACAGTTCCTGCGCATTAATTTTTTCATTACATTAGTTTTACTTGTTGTCTGTATACGGTCTTTCAAGTTCGTTAGCTGCTGTTTTAGTGTGTTGGTGCTATGTGGGCTACGATTATGCCAAGTGGTCTGAGTAGTCTGGCAGTCAGCTTGTTTAGGTTTTTGCTCAGAAATTGGCGAACTGGTTTCATTGGGATCCCATTCTGTTTGAACACACTGTATCAATGACTTT
>NW_025162468.1:0-1577 GCF_004010195.1 Chiloscyllium plagiosum
ATGAGATGATTTCGATAAGGTAGCACCAGGAAACAAGATCGACCTTGTTCAGACAATCCCTCTGTCACACTCAATGAAAATGGCACTGAGATAATTTATTGTTCGATTCAGCCCAATGAGACGAAGACACTGTTGAGCCCAATCCCAGTTACAACGCTGCAGCTGCTTGACCAATGCTCTCCATCACAGAGAAGGAGCTCAACGTCACCTTCCCCTTGGGAAATATGGCAGGGCAGGAGACTGAGATATCAGTGAGGAAGCACTCTTGGACACATAATCATAATTCTACTAGTTTTAAAATAGAGATGGAAAAGGACGAACTGGGTTTAAACGATAATGCTCTAAATTGGAGGAAGGCCAATTTTGATGATATTAGCAAGAACTTCCAAACGGGTTTGGAACAGATATTCGCAGTTACGGGGCCAGCTGAGAAAGGGAAACCTTCAAAAATGAGATGTCAAAATCACAGCGACAGTCTGTCCCTGTTAGAGTGAAGGGTAAGGCTGGTAGGTGTAAGGAATGCTGGAGGACTGGAGAAATTGAGTGTCAGGTTACAAATAAAAGGGAAGCATATGTCAGGTAGAGACAGAGAGAGAGCAGGAGTCAAGGTTTTTTTCAGTACTCATTCACGGGATTCGGGTATCACTAGTTGGGCCTGCATTCATTACCCAACACAAACACATTGTTGTCGGTCTGGAGTCACATGTAACCCATGCCGGGTAAGGAGGCAGTTTGCTTCCTTCAAGGCCATCAGCAAACCTGATGGGTTTTTCCAAAAATCGAAAATGGATTCATCACCGTCATTTGGCTCTTAATTCCAGATTTAAAGTGACTGTCGAGAAGGGTCTAAAGCCAGTAGGAGTATACATAAGAGGGAAATCCGGAGGCCATAAAGGGGACATGAGATAGTTCTGGCAAATAGGGTTAAGGAGAATCCAAAGGGACTCTACACATACATTAAGGACAAAAGAATAACTCAGGAGAGTTTTGGGCCACTTAGAGATCAGCAAGGTTGCCGATGTGCAAAACCGCAGGAGATGGAGGCGATACTAAACAAGCATCGTGCGTCAGTATTGACTGTGCAGAAAGACATGGAAGCCAAAGAAGTTTGGAAATAAACCGTGACACGTTGAAAAGTGCCTGTATTACAGAGAAGGAGATGTTGGAGTTCGTAAAGCCCGTAAAGGTGGGAAAATCTCCAGGACCTGATCAGATGTACCCTAGAACACTGTGGGAAGCGAGTGAAGTGATTGATGGGCCCATTGCTGAGATATTTGTATCGTCAATTGTCACAGATGAGATGCTGGAAGATAGGAGGTTTGCGAACTTGGTGCGATTACTGACAATATTTAAGAAGGATGGTAAGGAAAAGGTAGTGAGCCTGACTTCAGTGGAGGGCTAGTTGTTGGTAAGGATTATGAGGCACAATGTTTGCATGGATTTTGAAAAGCTTGGACTGATAAGTGATAGGCAACATGTCTCGAAGCATGGAAAGTTGTGTCTCACTAAATTGACTGAGTATGTTTTAAGAAGTGACTGAAACGATTCATTGAGGCAGAGGTGTATATTGTTGGTAT
>NW_025162469.1:0-1577 GCF_004010195.1 Chiloscyllium plagiosum
TATCCCCCATTTCCCATTTCTGCTCTTGAAAAGGCTGACATTCAGAGACAGTTTGAGATTTGAACTGCTGAGGGGCTTTCTGACGCCTGGCTGGAGTCGGTCGAAGTCGTCTCACATTCTTTGGATAATGCGTCTGTCACTTCGACCTGAGGCAAGGAGACATTTCTTCCTCAAAATCTAAAGACCCTTTCGAAGTTAAAGTTGAATTCCTTATCCAACAGAAAAAGAAAGTCATTACATGATAGCTGAAGAAGAACAAGGATGCATTTACTGTTGGTGTAGAACGAATGAATGGTGACAGCAGAGTATGAGGGTGATCGTGTCGTGATGTCAGTGCCATTACCACAACATTCCCCGGGAATGCTGCAGTGTCTCCTGCCTCACCACTTAATTTCCACAAAACTGGGAATGAAGGAATGAGAATAAGAGGATGAGAAGCAGAAGTGTTTGTGAAACTGCGGGAAGAATCTCCAGGTTAAAATAGTAGTTAAAAAGAGCAACATAAACTACTGGATTTAAACCTGGAAAATGAAGCAGGAACTCGAAATCAAAATATAAAGTAATTCAAACAGACACTCAGTTTCTCGATCAGCAACACAATACTTGCGAGAAATAACGAGCTTTCAACACAATGAGCAGGCTCCAGTATGATGGGAGGTGCTTTAACCAGCTAAGCCACGGCGCCACGTTAAAGCCAGATTTGTCGTCCATATGTGCAATGTCTGAACCACTTGATCACAGGAATTCGTAAACGCGTTTTCTGTATTAGCGTTGCTCAGTATGAATGGCAATCAAACTCTGCTTGTGCAAAAACAGACATTTCAATGCTGAGCATGCCCCACTGAAAAGGCACAGAAAAAGACAGTATCCTCTTGCATTTTCATCTGTTTAAACTGACAGAATAAAGCGGATGTTCTCATCTCCTCTCGCGTCCCATTAACCACGTTAATACACACGCAGGGATTTTCAAACCAAGATGAACAGGCTCATTGTTGTGAATTGACAGCAGTGGTGTGTGAGTCATTGCGAACAGTGAGCAATAAATGCTGAACCAATAGCACTGACACTGAGCCTTGCACCATCAGCTCCACATTCACATCTTGTGTCATGTCTCCTCGGCATCAGTGCATTTGACTTTAATTATTCTCCCCTGCACCTCTCCTCAAGTTATTCCCGACCGCTTGCAGTGTCGAATTAGAACATGCAATTATTAGAAATGCATTTCTGGGACACAGTTGTCTTTCAATGAGAAAAGATTCACTGCCCATCCCTGATTATCCCAAAGATGTAGGGGACGGGTTACTCTTGTCAACTCCTCAAAGATGCCACTCCTGACTCCACTCTGTCAATGTAACTCACTGAGGGAAGAGCAAACTGACGCCACTCAGTCAGTGTTACTCACCCAGGGAAGGGCAGACTGACCCCACACTCTCAGTGTAACTCAGCAGACTGATCCCACACGGTCAATATAAGTCATTCTCTGAAGAGCAGTCTGACCCCACTCTATAAATGTAATTTCCTCAGGGAAGAGCAGACTGATCCAATTCTGTCTATGGCACTCACCCAATGAATGAACA
>NW_025162470.1:0-1577 GCF_004010195.1 Chiloscyllium plagiosum
AGGCAAGAGCAAAAATATCTGGGGCCTTCACAGGTGTCTTTCCAGCACCCATGAACACAGGTGGAGGGTCGGAGGGCTGGAGAATTGTTAACATGTTCCCCTTGCTTAAGAAGTGTTGCAAGAATAATTCAGGTAAATATAGTGTGGTGAAACTGGTGTCAGTGGAAGGAATGCTGCTGTAGAATATAGTAAGGGATAGAATGTGTTATCATTTGGAAGAAGATCGGATTATCAGTGATAGGCAGCATGTTTTTTGCAGGAGAAAGTGAGGACTGCAGATGCTGACGATCAGAGCTGAAAATGTATTGCCCCAGAATTAACATCTCAGTGGGCAGCAAGATCCCAGAAGGCTCCTGTCCTGGGAATTAACATGTCAATCAGACAGAGCCCTTGCCAGCGAGCAGACTGACAGACGAAGCAACGTGTCAGAGAGGGCAGGGGTGGACTCCACTAACCCCTCACCCAGAATAAATCCCCTCAAAGAAGGCAGGGGATGTGACTGAGGTGTCAGTAGTGGAGCTCATTGGGACCACCGACCATAATTCTATTCCTTATAAAATCGCGATGGAAAAGGATAGACCAGATCTAAAAGTTGAAGTTTTCAATTGGAGAAAGGCCAATTTTGACGGTTTTAGGCAAGAACTTTCGAAAGCTGATCGGAGGCAGATATTCGCAGATAAAGTTATGGCTGGAAAATGGGAAGCCTTCAGAAATGAGATAACGAGAATCCAAATAAAGTATATTCATGTCAAGGTGAAAGGGAAGGCTGGTAGGTAGAGAGAACGATGGATGACGAAACAAACTGAGAGTTTGGTTAAGAAAAAGAAGGAAGCATATGTCAGGTATAGACAGGATAGATCGAGTGAATTCTTAGAAGAGTATAAAGGAAGTAGGAGTATACTTAAGAGGGAAATCAGAAGGGCAAAAAGAGGACATGTGATAGCGTTGGCAAATAGGATTAAGGAAAATCCAACGCCTTTTTACAAATATATTAAGGACAAAAGGGTAATTAGGGAGAGAATATGGCCCCTCAAATATCAGCAAGGCGGCCTTTGTGTGGAGCCACAGAAAATGGGGGAGATACTAAATGAATATTTTGCATCAGTATTTAATGTGGAAAAGGATATGGAAGACATGGACTGTAGGGAAATAGATAGTGACATCTTGCAAAACGTCCGGATTACAGAGGAGGAAGTGCTGGGTGTCTTGAAACAGTTAAAGGTGGATGAATCCCCAGGACCTGATCAGGTGTAACCGAGAACTCTGTGGAAAGCTAGCGAGGTGATTGCTGGGCCGATTGCTGAGATATTTGTACCATTGATAGTCACAAGTGAGGTACCGGAGGACTGGAGGTTGGCAAACTTTGTAGCACTGTTCAAGAAGGGTGGTAAAGACAAGCCAGGGAACTATAGACCGGTGAGCCTGACGTCAGTGGTGGGCAGGTTGTTGGAGGGAATCCTGAGGGACAGGATGTACATGTATTTGGAAAGGCGAGGACTGATTAGAGATAGTCAACATGGCCTTGTGCGTGGGAAATCATGTCACACAAACGTGATTGAGTTATTCGAAGAAGTAAC
>NW_025162471.1:0-1577 GCF_004010195.1 Chiloscyllium plagiosum
ATAATCTAATATGATCCATTTTGCCCTGAGTGAAGGACGGGTGGTAATTTCTTGCTGAGGTTTTGTCTGGTTCAATGGAATATCCTTTTTTGAGTGTTTTACACTGTTCCTTTCAATTTTTTCCATTGTTCATTTACAGACACTTGTTTCAGTATGTTTAGCCTGTTACCTTGGTCAGTTCTCCTCTCAAACTCATGTCATTGGCTGTTTTTCTTTCTGGTTGTAGCTTGTCCTTTCTGTGATTCAATTTAAAACTTCATATTTCTTTAAACTGCACTTAATCAAAATTTCTCAGAAGATCTCTCCAGGTGACATTACTCATTCACAGGTTTCATGACACAACGGTGGATATGAGATAGGTACATCCCTAGCGAGTTGCACAATGTGTTATTCATAGAAACACTGAAGACAATTCTACAATCTCCTCTTCGAATATCACTGTTGTCGGTGTGATTGTCAAGTTTATATGAATATTGAAATTTCACTAAATTATCACAATGCATTTATTAAAAATTCCAATGAGTTCATGTTTAATGCAGACATGAGCAATCGAATGCTGTTAGGTGGCCTAAAACTGTTCTGCTGCTTGTGTCCTTGGCAAGTAGTGGCCAGAAATTACATTCTGACTGACACTAACTCATGATCTGAGACCAAATGTTTTTTGTGTAATGCCTTTGTTATCCATAATTGTTTGCGTTACCCATTTCACCTGAGTTACTGCAAGGTTGTGAGAAATTGAATATTTGTGTTCCATCTTTTGTTCGCCCTGTGACCATGCCACCCTGGTGTCGAAATCTCTTTTATCTCTGTGTCACAAATCAGTCTACCTTATCGCAGAGACTTTGTCCATTCCAAAAATAACATAATTTACCCTTTCCCACAATTTCCTGTCCAAATCGATTCGCTGATGTACAGTTTTAGTTAAACTCTGTCCCATCCTGTTCCTTTCTGATTGTCTTCAGCCACATTCCCACGCTGTTCCAATGCGGCACCTTTTCTATTTGGATTTCGAAAGCTCCTTTCACCTGAACCCTGTCCCTGCATCCTCTCAGTCAGTATAAAGCCCTGTCCATCAACCTGCCGACGTGATTGGCCAGGACACTGGCTCCAGTGCGGTTCCAGTGGGACCATCTGAATGGATTTTTTAAAAAATCAAGTATAAGATGTGGGTGTCCTTGGCTGGCCAGCATTTCTTGCCCAGCCCTAGCTGCCTTTGAGCTGAGTAGCTTTCTCGGCCATTTCCGAGGGTAATTTAGAGGCAAACACTTTGCCGTGGATATGTCGTGCAGACCACGTGAGGGTGGGCAGATGTCCTTCTCTAAAGAACAAGTGTTTGGATTTATTGTACATCAGTAATGATACTTATGGATTGTTCATTACTATTTTTAAAATATTTTTTTTCAAATTCTACCATTTTTGATGGTGTGATTCAAACTTGCCTCCCCGGAACATTAGCTGAGATTTTGGATATATGCTCTAGCAATAATATCACTAGGCCATCACTTCACCTGCTGAAAGGCTATTCATTCCTTGAGCACTGATGCCAGTGCATAATGAAGCTAAACCTGTTTTTTCCT
>NW_025162472.1:0-1577 GCF_004010195.1 Chiloscyllium plagiosum
TAACAGCAATATTGTGAAGAACATATTTCTGCCCCAGACAGTTACCAGGGAGAGGGAGAGGCTCAGCAGCAAGAGAAAGGAATTTTGAATAACAACTGAAGGCAATGGGTTTAACTGTTACAATGTTTCATTGGAGGAAATTGCAGCTAATTGAGTAGTGGGAATGTGATAAGCAGTTTGGTAACTGAGTAACAGTGGAACAATGGAGAGGGATGATGGGGAGGGAGAGCTGGGCAGTGTCAGTGTACATGTCAAACCTAACATGGTGCTTTTTCACAATGTCAACTCCTGGCAGTCTGTGGGTGAGATACAGGAGAGAGCAAGGATAGATACTGGAGGGACACCAAATGCAAGGAATTCAGAAAGGAAAGAGAGTGGAAATGGAGCAGGATTTTCCAAAAACCGTGAGGTCAAAAGGAAGTTTTTCAAAGAAAGGGAGAGAAGGGCATAACCAGAAAAGACAGACAGACAGAACAAGGAACAATATCTGTGAATCGGTGAGGAGGAGTAGGAGACAGTGTTGGAAAGTCTGTGGTTTAGCGAGCTTTGGGTAAATTGTAAAGATGAGCTCTGATAAGGCTTAACAAGAGACTGGAGAAAGATGTAGGTTTAGGACAAAAACCAGGAACACCACGTGAGGCAGTTTGGCTCAGTGGGCTAGTGGGAGGGTGGGAGGGAGGGAGGGAGGGAGGGAGGGAGGGAGGGAGGGAGGGAGGGAGGGAGGGAGGGAGGGAGGGAGGGAGGGAGGGAGGGAGGGAGGGAGGGAGGGAGGGAGGGAGGGAGGGAGGGAGGGAGGGAGGGAGGGAGGGAGGGAGGGAGGGAGGGAGGGAGGGAGGGAGGGAGGGAGGGAGGGAGGGAGGGAGGGAGGGAGGGAGGGAGGGAGGGAGGGAGGGAGGGAGGGAGGGAGGGAGGGAGGGAGGGAGGGAGGGAGGGAGGGAGGGAGGGAGGGAGGGAGGGAGGGAGGGAGGGAGGGAGGGAGGGAGGGAGGGAGGGAGGGAGGGAGGGAGGGAGGGAGGGAGGGAGGGAGGGAGGGAGGGAGGGAGGGAGGGAGGGAGGGAGGGAGGGAGGGAGGGAGGGAGGGAAGCAGCAGATGGGATTGTCTCAGTCTTAGTGACAGAGAAACTCCATGTGCTCCTCACTCGTTGTGGGAGGGGAGGATGGAGGAGACAGGATGATGGACAGTGTTTTACAAGAAACAAATCCAGGGTTAGTGATATTTAAAATGAGTGAACAAACCCGATGTATTTAGCTTTTATCCAGAATATTAAAACAAACGACTGAAGTCCTGGTTCGAATCCCGTCTTGGCAGATGGTAGAATCTGAATTCACGAAAAAAATAACTGGAATTAGGAATCTCCTGATTTCCATGAAACCATTGTCAATGGTAAAAAAATCCTGCCAACCTGACAGCAGCCCAGCCAGCTACCCACTGTATTAATCACTGCAAAGTCTCAACACAGGAATGAAACTGGATGGACCATGTGGCATCTAACAAGGCACCAGAAATTACAACCACAGAATCAGCCCTCTCGATGGTGCAACGCCCTCCTCACTAACATCTAGTTTTTGGTGCCAAA
>NW_025162473.1:0-1577 GCF_004010195.1 Chiloscyllium plagiosum
TGGGCATCCATGAGAAACTGTGGGCCATCATTGACAGCAGAATTGTACTCCTCAATCTGTAGTCTCATGGTTTGGCATATCACACACTCAACCATTAGCATCAAAGCAGGAAATCAGCCCTGGTTCAATGGAGAGTGCAGGGGGGGAACCCTGAAGCAGCATCAGACGGACCTAAACATGAACGGCCAAACTGGTGAAGCTATCAACGGGACTACCTGTGCACCAAACAACATAAACATCAAGTGATCGGCAGAGCTAAGCAATCCCACAACCAGTGAATTAGATCTACATTCTGCAGTCCTGTCACATCCAGTCGTGAATGATGGTGGAAAATCTTTTTTTTCTCAAAATAGCTTGCTTGAGAAGACTCTCAAGTATCCCTATAGCCAATAATGGAAAAGCCCAACACATTAGTGCAAACGTTAAGGCTGAACCAATTGCAGAAATCTTCAGTCAGGCGTAGATAATCCATCTTGGCATTCTCCAGTGGTCCCCAACATTGTAAATCCCAGTCTTTAATGAATTTGATTCTTTCCACATGATATCAAGGAACGGTTAGAAGCATTGGATACTGCAAAGACTATGGGCCTGACAACATTCTGGCATCAACCTGATATTACAGAAAGTTGCCCAGATATGTCATGCTCACAAGCAGAACAAATCCAACCTGGCCATTTACCGCCCTATTACTGTCGCTCATCAGGAAAGTGATGGAAGGGGTCATCAACAATGCTAACAAGCAGCACCCGCTCAGCAATAACCTGCTCAGCGATGTCGAGTTTGGGCTCTGCCAGAGCCTCTCAGCTCTTGATCACATTACAGCCTTGGTTCAAAAATGTACAAAAGAGCTGACTTCCAGAGGTGAGGTGAGGTGACAGGTCTGGACTTCAGAGCCTCACTCGTGGCATCAAGGAGGCTGAGCAAAATTGGAAACATTGGGTATTGGGGGCAAATTCTCCACTGGTGTCATACCTGGAAGTAGGAAGATGAGTGTAGTTGTTGGACGTCAGTCACTTCAGCTCCAGGACAAATCTGCAGGAGTTCCTCAGGGTAATGTCCTAGTTCCACTCATCTTCAGCCATTTCGTCAATGACATTCCCTCCATTATAATGTCAAAATGTGCACTCATTGCTGAACATCCGCAATCTTCAGTACTGTCTGTAACTCTTCAGATACTGAAGCAAACTCTGTTTAAATGCAGCAAGGGCTGATCAATATACAGGCTTGTGGCAAGAAATATTTATACAACCCCAGTAAAAGACCACCTGCAATAAGAGACAATCTGACAAACATCCCTTGACTTAAATTTCCATCACTGAATTTCCCTCTATTAAAACCCTGAGGGTTACCTTTGTCTAGAAACTCAACAGGACATAACACACAAACATAGTGTGGCTCCTAGAGCAGGTCAGAGGCTAGGAATACAGTGGTGATCAACTCACCTCCTGACTCCCCAAAATATGTTCACCATCTCCAAGACACAAGCCAAAATGGTGATGGTATGCTCGCCGCTTGGCTGGAACGGTGAAGTTCCAACAACACATGAAGCTTGACACCATCCAGGACATGCTAGCAGT
>NW_025162474.1:0-1577 GCF_004010195.1 Chiloscyllium plagiosum
CGGTTTCCTCCCACAATCCAAAGATGTGCAGGGGCAGGTGAATTGGCCATGCTAAACTGCCTGTAGTTTTCAGGGATGTGTGGGTTAGGTGCGTTAGTCAGGGGCAAATATAGGTAGGGGAATGGGTCTGGGTGAGTCACTCTTTGGAGGGGCTAGCAGAGACTTGTTGGGCTGAAGGACCCATTTCTACACTGTTGGGAATCTATTTTTTTTTTGCATATCAGAGCTGTGAAATCTCTCACCATTTAAATAAATACATGTTTATTGTTCCTGTCAAAATGGACAATTGCATATTTTATATTCCATTGTCACATCTTCAGCACTCACAATTTACTATGTTTTTAACCTCCTTGTATCCTTTTAACAATTGAATTTCCCACCTGGCTTTGCATCAACAGCAAATTTAGCTGCCACACTTTTTGTTCTTCATATGCAGAGGAACCTCGCTTATCCGAAGGACATGGGCAGGAGTATTTCATTCGGTTAATTGAATGCTGGATAACGTATTTAGCCAAGCTCGGGACCTTGCCATCTTGTTCGGATAATCCAAAATTCAGTTAATCAAATACTGGATAATCGAGGTTCCTCTGTAAATTGTAAATAGTTGAGTTCCTGCACCCCTTATTCCATGAGCTTTTAGTTTTCGCAGTAACATTGGATGTAGATCTTATGAAATGCCTGCTGGAAATCTAAATGTGCTTACCTCCATTTGTTAGTCTTTATCCACAGAATGTGTTACCTCCTTAATGAGCTCTGCCAGACTGGTCCAACCCTGATTTAATTTCACAAAAGTTGACTCGGGTTGATTACCTTGAACATATCCAAATGTGAGAGAAAGGGAGGACTGCAGATGCTGGAGATCAGAGTCGAGAGTGTGGCGCTGGATAAGCACAGCAAGGTCAGACAGCATCCGAGGAGCAGGAAAATCGATGTTTCCAGCATAAGCCCTTCATCAGGAATGGGCTTCCTGTTGAGGGGCTAATGCCCGAAATGTCGACTCTCCTGCGCCTCGGATGCTGTCTGACCTGCTGTGCTTTTCCAGCACTACTCTCGACACCTATTCAAATGCATTTGTTCTTACATCGTTAATGTTTTCCCTACGACAGAGGTCAGGTTAACATGCCTAATTTTTTTGTTTTTTGAATAAATATGTTACACTCCTTATGTCCTAATCTAATGGGACCGTTCCTGAATCAAGGGAGTTTTGGAAAATTAAAACAAATACATCAACTACCTCAGTAGACACTTCATCTAAGACCCTCGGATGGAATCCATTAGCACCCAAACACTTGTCAGACCCCAACTCCATGTGTCTCTGATGATTAATATTTTGAGTTCTGCCTTTCGTTCCATTTCCTGATTTACAGATAATTCTGGAATGTTACTTATCTTAATCAGGGCACCACAGTCATCCCCTCTCTGACTGGTGTGCTGTTTGATGGGAAACATTGGAAATCACCAAACAGCTTTAACCCCAACCGATATCTGGCTGAAAACGGACAGTTCCATCAAGTAGATGCACATCTTCCATTCTCGACAGGTATGTGAGAGAGAGTGCATTGGATGATTATCTGGAT
>NW_025162475.1:0-1577 GCF_004010195.1 Chiloscyllium plagiosum
CTCATTTCTGAAGGCTTCCCATTTTCCAGCCGTACCTTTTATGTGCGAATATCTGCCCCCAGTCAGCTTTTGAAAGTTCTTACCTAATACAGTCAAAATTGTCCTTTCTCCAATTTAGAACTTCAATTTTTAGATCTGGTCTATCCTTTTCCATCATTATTTTAAATCTAATAGAATTATGGTCGCTGGCCCCAAAGTGCTCCCCCACTGACACCTCAGTCACCTGCCCTGCCTTATTTCCCAAGAGTAGGTCAAGTTTTGCACCTTCTCTAGTAGGTACGTCCACATAATGAATCAGAAAATGGTCTTGTACACACTTAACAGATTCCTCTCCATCTAAACCTTTAACACTATGGCAGTCTCAGTCTATGTTTGGAAAGTTAAAATACCCTACCAGAAAATTGTCTTGTACACACTTAACAGATTCCTCTCCATCTAAACCTTTAACACTATTGCAGTCTCAGTCTATGTTTGGAAAGTTAAAATCCCCAACCATAATTACCCTATTATTCTTGCAGATAGCTGAGATCTCCTAACAAGTTTGTTTCTCAATTTCCCTCTGACTATTAGGGGGTCTATAATACAATCCCAATAAGATCATCCCTTTCTTATTTCTCAGTTCCACCCAAATAACTTCCCTGGATGTATTTCCAGGAATATCCTCCCTCAGCACAGCTATAATGCTATCCCTTGTCAAAAATGCTACTCCCCCTCCTCTCTTGCCTCCCTTTCTATCCTTCCTGTAGCATTTGTATCCTGGAACATTCAGCTGCCAGTCCTGCCCATCCCTGAGCCATGTTTCTGTAATTGCTATGATATCCCAGTCCCATGTTACTAACCATGCCCTGAGTTCATCTGCCTTCCCTGTTAGGCCCCTTGCATTGAAATAAATGCAGTTGAATTTATTAGTCCTCCCTTGTCCCTGTCTGTCCTGATTGTTTGACTCGCTTCTGTTCTCATCTGTAACCAGTCTCAGATTGATCTCTTTCCTCACTATCTCCCTAGGTCCCAACCCCCAACCCACTAGTTTAAAACCTCCTGAGCAGCTCTAGCAAAACTTCATGCCACTATATCAGTCCCCTTCCAATTTTAGTGCAATCTGTCCTTGTACAGGTCACTCCTACCTGAAAAGGGATTCCAATGATCCAAAAATGTGAATCCTTTCCACATACACCAGCTCCTCAGCCATGCATTCATCTGCTCTATCCTCCTATTCCTGTCCTCATTAGCTCATAGCACCGGGAGTAATCCAGATATTACTACTCTTGAGGACCTCTTTTTTAAATTTCTGCCTAACTCTCTGTAATCTCCCTTCAGAATCTCAACCTCTTCCCTTCCTATGTTGTTGGTTCCAATGTGGATAATGACCTCTTGCTGGCCCCTCTCCTCCGTGACAACATTCTGCACCCTCTGAGACATCTTTGATCCTGGCACCAGGGAAGCAACACACCATTCTGCTTTTTCTCTGCTGGCCACAGAAATGTCTGTCTGTACCTCCGACTAGAGAATCCCCTAACACAATTGATGTCTTGGAACCCGACGTACCCCCCATTGCATTAGAGCCAGTCTCAATACCA
>NW_025162476.1:0-1577 GCF_004010195.1 Chiloscyllium plagiosum
TAACCATCACGGCCCGACATACCACCCACTGTACAGTAACAGTCAGGGCCTGACATACCTCCCATTGTAGAGTAACCATCACGGCCCGACGTACCTCCCACTGTACAGTAACTGTCACAGCCCGACATACTTCCCACTGTACAGGAACCATCACGGCCCGACATACCACCCACTGTACAGTAACAGTCACGGCCTGATATAGCTCCCACTGTACAGTAACCATCACGGCCCGAATAAACCCCCCAATGTGCAGTAAACATCATGGCCCGACATACCACCCACTGTAAAGTAACCATCACGACCCGACTTACCTCCCACTGTACAGTAACCATCACGGCCTCATGTACCTCCCACTGTGCAGTAACAATCGCGGCCCGACATACCTCCCACTGTACATTAACCATCACACCCCGACATACCACGCACTGTCCAGTAACTTTCACTGCCCAACATACCTCCCACTGTACAGTAACCAGCACGACCAGACACTTCTCCCCTGTACAGTAACCATCACGGCCCAGCATATCTCCCACTGTACAGTAACCACCCCGACATACCTCCCTTTGTACAGTAACCATCACGCCCCGACATAGATCCCACTGTACAGTAACCATTAAATGACGAGATAACTCCCACTGTACAGTAACCATCACACCCCGACATACCTCCCACTGTACCGTAACCATCACGGCCCGACATACCACCCACTATACAGTAACCGTCACGGCCTGACATACCTCCCACTGGACAGTAACCATCACGGCCCGAAATACCGCCCACAGTACAGTAACCATCATACCCCGACATACCTCCCACTGTACAGTAACCGTAACGGCCCGACATAACTCCCACTGTACAGTAACTGTCACAACACGACATACTTCCCACTGTACAGTAACCATAACGGCCTCACATACTTACCACTGTACAGTAACCATCACGGCCCGACATACCACCCACTGTACAGTAACCATCACGGCCCGACATACCTCCCACTACACAGTAACCATCACATCCCGACAAACCTCCCACTATACAGTAAGCACCACACCTCGACAAACCTTCCACTGTACAGTAACCATCACAGTCCGACATACCGCCAACTGTACAGAAACCATCACGTCGCGACATCCCTCCCAATGTATAGTAACCATCACGGCCCGACATATCGCCCACTGCACAGTTTCCATTGCACCCCGACATATCTCCCTCTGTACAGTAACCATCATTGCGCGACATACCACCCACTGTACAGTAACCATCACGGCCCGACATACCTCCCACTGTACAGTTACCGTGACGTCCTGACGCGTCTCCCACTGTACAGTAACCGTGACGGCCCGACGTTCCACCCACTGTGCAGTAAGCATCACACCCGGACATACCACCCACTGTACAGTAACCATCACGGCCCGACATACCTCAAACTGTACATTAACCGTCACATCCCGACATACCTCCAACTGTACAGTAACCGTCACGGCCCGACATACCTCCCACTGTACAGTAACCATAACGGCCCGACATACCTCCCATCGTACAGGAACCATCACGGCCCGACATACCACCCACTGTAC
>NW_025162477.1:0-1577 GCF_004010195.1 Chiloscyllium plagiosum
TTTCAGCTTCTGGCAACATATGGCCACAAACCGGTCAAAGGTGAAAGTGACGGTGAACCAGACAGAACAGTCAGTTGCCGCATAAAGCAGAACGGCGTGGATATTACACACGGGGATGGAGTGCCCAAGGAAATAAAACTGTTTCTCATAAACAATGGGAATGTGTCTCAGTGTCAGGTCGAGGATAATAACTTGTAGATCCGCCACTGCCATGGCCCCCAGGTAACGTCTGACACATGGAGACAATCCACAATCTTTATAAAGCAGGACGTAGATGGTCACTACGTTAACTATGAGGAAGGGAAACAAACCCATTATCCATCAACCTGGAGGCAAAGGGACCCGTTTGATTGGGGACCCAGTGAGATTTTCAAATGTGTCCCTGCATTCAGGGATTTATTAAAATAATTGGAGCTGAAATAACAAACGAGAGAATCTGAATTACTGACAAAAATGTGACATAAACCACAAGAAACCCTCCCTCCCCAAACACACAGAGACAGATGCATAAGGACAGATGGTTTCTAAAACATTCCCACATACACAATTACTCGAGAGTAGACACAGTCCACTTCTTTCCAGTTCCTAATACGGAGGGTGAAAACGTTGCTGTCCTGAAGGATTCTCTCCCAGGTAACTGAAGATAAACAGAGTTTAGGAATTTCTGTATTTTGGTCTAAATTGTGGTCGATCCTGTTTAGTGAAAATTGTAAACACAGATTAAATGTATTCACCCCTTGAAATGACTGAGGGAACATCTGAAGAGTGTTTCCTTCTCCCTGGAACGTGATCTCTTCTCTAGGAATTTTATCGCTTGTTCAATTCACTGACGTTTGGCCGTTCACAAACAATGTCAGTGTTCCAGGGAATGTCAGTTATAGAATGTTGGAGATAGAATGTTCCGGGGAATTTACCCCAGCGACATCAGCACCATCCACCCCCAGCCCCCACCTTTTCTTCCATTTTCTTGGTGACTGTATCGATTCCTCGTGCTCCCATGCGGCGGTTGAACAGTTAATCAACTTCACCAACACATTCCACCCTGAAGTCTAGTTCACTTGGACAATCTCGGACACATCCCTCCTCTTCCTGGACGTTTCCATATCCATCTCTGGCGACGGACTAACGACAGAATTCTACTGCACACCCACCGACTCCTACAACTACCTGTACTACATCTACTGATCCTAACTCCTGTAAAAGCAACATCCCTTACTCCCAATTGCTCGGCCACCACTGCACCTGCCCCCAGGAGATCCAATTCCAAATGAGAAAATCCCAGATGGCATTCTTCATCCAAGGCGGCAATTTTCCCACCCACTTGGTCCATCAGGCCCTCCAGCACATCTCCTCCACTTCCTGTAGCTCCTCCCTCTAACCGCACCCTTCACAATGCAACAAGGACAGAACCTCCTCGTCCTCACCTATCACCCACCAATCTTCATATACACCAAATCAACCTCCGGTATTTCCACCACCTAATAACAAACCCCACCATGAGGGATATGTTTCCCTCCGCACACCTGCCAGCATTCCAGAGAGATGATTTCTTCCGTGACTCACACTGTGCCTCACAC
>NW_025162478.1:0-1577 GCF_004010195.1 Chiloscyllium plagiosum
TCTATTACTACGAAACTATAACCCTGCATTTCCAATGGCTAACCCACCTAACCTGCACATCCCTGGACACTGGCCAATTTAGCATGGCCAATCCAAATCATGGCCGGTGAGCAATGTCATGATGTGGAAAATGAACATCAGAACAACAGAAAGGGACAAGGAGAGGAAATGTATCAGCAATCGAAACTGAATACTAATGTCACAAAATTGAAATGATACATGGTGAGTCTGAATGTGTGCTGCATTGTAACAAAAGTGAATGAATTAACTGCACACATTGGAAGTGAATAATTATGATCTGAGACTCCTTACAGAGACATGGCTTCAGGATGGCAAGCATTGGGTCCTGGATATTGAGGTGTAGTCAGATGGGAAGCGAGGAAAAGGCAGAGGGTTGACACTGCTCACCAAAGCACTGAGCACACAGTAGTCTGGTGTCAGTTCGGGTTTCAGGGCCTGATTTCTCTGTCCTCTGATCTCCCTGTTCCCACAGAGTAAGATGTCGGTCTGTTCTCAGCTTTGCTGGACTTCTGCTGAAGCTTTCACGCCTCTTTTACAGCTTCCAGAACAAGAAAACATTCAGTCAATCGAAAGCCAACCCACAATCTCAGCCTGTCACCCATCCAGACTCAGAGTGTAGTCAGAGCAGGGAATCAAACAAGAAAAATGAAACAAAATCAAAAATAAATAAATGCTTAATGTTTGTTCCTTAGGAAGTAAACCAGAAATAGGGCTGTTCCAGGATTCTGAGAGTGCCCTACTTGATGAATTCTCTCTCCCTTCGATGTAACTATTAGTATTGTTGGGGCAAAGTAACTCGTGTGTCAAATCATTTAAAGCAAAGTAGTCAGGAGAGGAGACCTTGAGCAATTAACTAGCTTTATTCGTTGCCATGGGGAGTCAAACAAAGTCTGACGTATTCTAATGTAATACAGAATGTTACAAGTTTTATGGTAAATCACAAGCACAATCTCCATTAATTATGCAACTGAGGGGCAGTCGTAAGTTTCACATACGTTGTCCAGACCTACGTTTCTTAATGTTTATAAAACAGAATGTTATCTTATTCTGCAGGTTCAGCTCAGCTCGCATTACTGATAAGGGACAGAGAGAACCAATCCATCATTCTATGAAGCATCACAGTCTAATGGCCCGAGGAGCAGAGACAGCCTGCAGCTGCAAGGTCAGGCTATCAAAACAGAATTCCTTAGCCAGGGCTCAGACAGCATTATGTTAACAGGCTACATTTTACTGCAAACATTGCTTCGTGACAAAATGGGTTCCACGTAGTTTTGTGTCAGGGGTAGCTGGGTTTTCTGTTTCTATTTTTAAAATGCAGCTGATTCCCACAAGTAACTGCAACAGGTGCAAGTACATCACATGCAATATTCCTCATTGCAGCTTCACGCCGGTGATGCATCCTCTGTTCTTCCTGCGCCTTGGCTCCAGCACATTCAGCTTCCTTCCCTCATTCCCATCTCCCCGCCCTGATGGCCAAGCTGACCCGCAAAAGTTCGGTTTGCCCCTCCGTTCTTTCCCAGTTATCTTTTGTGGGTTTTGAAAACTTTCCCAATCCT
>NW_025162479.1:0-1577 GCF_004010195.1 Chiloscyllium plagiosum
AGTATCAGTCTGCATGGATGCAACACATTCCGTATGTGTGTAGTATCAGTCTGCATGTATGCAATATCATTCCATGTGTGCGTGTAGTGTCAGTCTGCATGGTTGCAAGATCATTCCGTTCATGTGTAGTATCAGTCTGCATGGATGCAATATCATTCCGTGTGTATGTGTAGTATCAGTCTGCATGGATGCAATACAATTGCGTGTGTGTGTAGTATCAGTCTGCATGGATGCAATATCATTCCATGCGTGTGTAGTATCAGTCTGCATGGATGCAATATCATTCCGTGCTTGTGTAGTATCAGTCTCCATGGATGCAATATCATTCCGTGTGTGTGTAGTATCAGTCTGCATGGATGCAATATCATTCCATGTGTGCGGGTAGTATCAGTCTGCATGGATGCAATATCATTCCGTGCGTGTGTAGTATCAGTCTGCATGGATGCAATATCATTTCTTGTGTGTGCGTGTAGTATCAGTCTGCATGGATGCAAAATCATTCCGTGCATGTGTAATATCAGTCTGCATGGATGCAATATCATTCCGTGCATGTGTAATATCAGTCTGCATGGATGCAATATCATTCCGTGTGTGCGTGTAGTATCAGTCTGCATGGATGCAATATCATTCTGTGTGTGTGTAGTATCAGGCTGCATAAATGCAATATCATTCCGTGTGTGTGTATGTGTCGTGTCAGTCTGCATGGATGCAACATCATTCCGTGTGTGTGTAGTATCAGTCTGCATGGATGCAACATCATTCCGTATGTGTGCAGTATCAGTCTGAATGGATGCTTTTTCATTCCAAGTGTGCAGTATCAGTCTACATGTGAGCTATATCATTCCATGTGTGTGTGTAGTATCACTCTGCATGGATGCTTTATCATTCCGTGTGTGCGTAGTATCAGTCTGCATGGATGCAATATCATTCCGTGTGCGCGGGTGGTATCAGTCTGCATGGATGCAATATCATTCCGTGAGTGTGTAGTATCAGTCTGCATGAATGCAATATCATTCCCTGCGTGTGTAGTATCAGTCTGCATGGATGCAATATCATTCCGTGTGTGCGTGTAGTATCAGTCTGCATGGATGCAATATCATTCCGTGCGTATGTAGTATCAGTCTGCATGGATGCAATGTGATTCCCTGTGTATGTAGTATCAGCCTGCATGGATGCAATATCATTCCGTGTGTGTGTAGTATCAGTCTGCATGGATGCAACACGTTCCGTGTGTGTGTTGTATCAGTCTGCATGGATGCAATATCATTCCGTGTGTGTGTACTGTCAGTCTGCATGAATGCAATATCATTCCATGCGTGTGTAGTATCAGTCTGCATGGATGCAATATCATTCCGTGTGTATGTGTAGTATCAGTCTGCATGGATGCAATATCATTCCGTGTTTATGTGTAGTATCAGTCTGCATGGATGCAATATCATTCCGTGCGTGTGTAGTATCAGCCTGCATGGATGCAACACATTCCGTGTGTGTGTAGTATCAGTCTGCATGGATGCAATATCATTCCGTGCGTGTGTAGTATCAGTCTGCATGGATGCAATATCATTGCGAGTGTGTGT
>NW_025162480.1:0-1577 GCF_004010195.1 Chiloscyllium plagiosum
CCTTCCAGATGCCAAATGGTATAATTGAAACTAATCCTCCACTTCCCAATAGAAGATTCCATACACGCACCAACTTCAGTGGGGAAAGAAATGCCCCTCAGATCCATTTTAAATTCTTCCTCTCTCATCTTAAACCTATGCACTGTCATTCTGGACTCCCCCACCACAGTTATTGTCCATCTGCAGTTACTAGGAAACTGCTTTTCAGAGCTGGAGCTGTGAGTGGACTCACTGGGGCGCATTTGCAATACTGAGAATGTTATGCACAGCATGTTTAGTGAGTTAGCCACACTGCAGGTGAGGGTTACACAGACAGAAAGGGAATGAGTCACCATCAGATCAAGCAAAAGGCTCAGGAAGGGAGTGCAGGAGTCCTCAGTGGTCATCCCCTTCCCAAACAGACACTGTATACCACTGGGATTCTGTTGTAGAGGTTACAGGTGGGGTGGCCTCTCAGGGGAAATCAGCAATAGCCAGGGTCATGACACCACAGATAGCTGTGCTGCACAGAAGGGGAGGAAAATGCCATGTGCTCCTAAGAGCAGGAATAAGACGATAGATCAGCTGGATGTATTATGATTCAAGAATGTTTCCTGGTGGAATTCGAGTAAATTCCAAACATTTGTTGACTTCAAATAAGATCTGTAACACCCAGTTATCAATCTGTTGTTAATGTTTCAGCTGCTTACATTGACATTGATTAGGTACTCATTCAGAGAGATCAACTAACAATTATAAACTATTTTGGAGGAGTATTGAATTGAAAGAGAGATACAGATGGGCAAACATTTTTTGGAAGACATTGCTTTTTCATTTAAATATGATGGCTGTTCAAGAATTCTATCTCGCCTTCCATTGGTTTTCTTGTCGAGAATGCTAATTGATAGTTCATGTGAATTTTAATGTGTTCTGTATTTTGAAATTTGTATCAGATTTAAGAAGAAAAGGAGAAACAATTAACATGAAAACTTTAGTGAGTAGAAAGCAAAGTAAATTAAATTGACGGAGGCAACTTTTAGTATAATCTCTGAATATTCAGTCAAATATTTCTAATGTCAAGAGCGTGGTGCCGGAAAAGCACAGCATGTCAGGCAGCATTCGAGGAGAAGCAGGATCAACGTTTTGGGCATAAGCCCTTCATCACGATTTTTTTCTGATGACGGCCTAATGCCCGAAAGGTCGATCTCCTGCTCTTTGGATGTGCCTGCCCTTTTCCAATGCCACACTCTTGGCTCTGATGTTCAGCTTCAGCTTTCCTCACTTTCTCCGAATATGTTTAATGAACATGAACTGAAAAGGTTAGCATCAGCAGTTGAACAAGACCAAGTTAACACATTTTTTTGCAATATTTATAGAGAAAACCTGTTTGAGAACATGCAACAAATCAGAACCAACAACAGCTCTTGCCGTTAGAACCATTGGCCATTCATAATAAAGAATAACCATGCTTTGAACAACCAGTATGTTGTATAACTACTGAACTGAAATACTAGAGGGACAACGGTTGCATCTATTGGAGGGAATGATAACCAGATCCTTACTGCGACAGTGGGGATTGATCTCAGAAACAATAAGAT
>NW_025162481.1:0-1577 GCF_004010195.1 Chiloscyllium plagiosum
GTGTAATGGTGCTACACAGTGTGATGGTGCTGCACGGTGTGGTGGTGCTGCACAGTGTGATGGTGCTGCACAGTGTGAAGGTGCTGCACATTGTGCGGTGCTGCACAGTGTGAAGGTGCTGCACAGTGTGAGGTGCTGCACAGTGTGAAGGTGCTGCACAGTGTGAGGTGCCTCACAGTGTGAAGTTGCTGCACAGTGTGAGGTGCTGCACAGTGTGAGGTGCTGCACAGTGTGAAGGTGCTGCACATTGTGAGGTGCTGCACAGTGTGCGGTGCTGCACAGTGTGAGGTGCTGCACAGAGTGAGGTGCTGCACAGTGTGAAGGTGCTGACAGTGTGTGGTGCTGTACAGTGTGCGGTGCTGCACAGTGTGAAGGTGCTGCACTGTGTGAAGGTGCTGCACAGTGTGAAGGTGCTGCACAGTGTGCCTTGCTTCACAGTGTGAGTTGCTGCACAGTGTGAGGTACTGCACAGAGTGAGGTGCTGCACAGTGTGAAGGTGCTGCACTGTGTGAAGGTGCTGCACAGAGTGAGGTGCTGCACAGTGTGAAGGTGCTGACAGTGTGAAGGTGCTGCACAGTGTGCGGTGCTGCACAGTGTGAGGTGCTGCACAGAGTGAGGTGCTGCACAGTGTGAAGGTGCTGACAGTGTGAGGTGCTGCACAGTGTGCGGTGCTGCACAGTGTGAAGGTGCTGCACTGTGTGAAGGTGCTGCACAGTGTGAAGGTGCCGCACAGTGTGCCTTGCTTCACAGTGTGAGTTGCTGCACAGTGTGAGGTGCTGCACAGAATGAGGTGCTGCACAGTGTGAAGGTTCTGCACAGTGTGAGGTGCTGCACAGTGTGAGGTGCTGCACAGTGTGAAGGTGCTGCACAGTGTGATGGTGCTGCACAGAGTCAGGTGCTGCAGAGTGTGAAGGTGCTGCAGAGTGTGAAGGTGCTGCAGAGTGTGAAGGTGCTGCACAGTGTGAGGTGCTGCACAGTGTTCGGTGCTGCACAGTGTGAAGGTGCTGCACAGTGTGATGGTGCTGCACAGTGTGAGGTGCTGCAGAGTGTGAAGGTGCTGCAGAGTGTGAAGTTGCTGCACAGTGTGATGGTGCTGCACAGTGTGAGGTGCTGCAGAGTGTGAAGGTGCTGCAGAGTGTGAAGGTGCTGCACAGTGTGGGGTGCTGCACTGTGTGCGGGTGCTGCTCAGTGTGAGGTGCTGCAAAGTGTGAAGGTGGTGCACAGTGTGAGGGGCTGCACAGTGTGAGGTGCTGCAAAGAGTGAAGGGGCTGCACAGTGTGAGGTGCTGCATAGTGTGAAGGTGCTGCACAGTGTGTAGGTGCTGCACAGTGTGAGGTGCTGCAAAGTGTGAAGGTGCTGCACAGTGTGAAGGTGCTGCACAGTGTGAGGTGCTGCACAGTGTGATGGTGCTGTACAGTGTAAGGTGCTGCACAGTGTGAAGGTGCTGCACAGTGTGAAGGTGCTGCACAGTGTGAGGTGCTGCAGAGTGTGAGGTGCTGCAGAGTGTGAAGGTGCTACACAGTGTGAAGGTGCTGCACAGTCTGAGTTGCTGCACAGTGTGAGGTGCTGCACAGTGT
>NW_025162482.1:0-1577 GCF_004010195.1 Chiloscyllium plagiosum
AGGATAGTCAATACTGTGTGTGAATATGGCTGTAGCCAGAGGATAGTCAGTTCTGTGCGGGAACAAGGCTGTGACCATTGAATGGTCACTACTGTGTGTTAATAATCTGTGGCCTGTGCAGAGTCAATAATATTGCGTCCTGAGGATGGTCAATACTGTGTGTGAATAATCCTGTGGCCTGAGATGATCAATGCAATGTGTGATTCATCCTGTTGCCTGCGATTGTTCAATTCTATATGAGAATAATGCTGTGGACTGTGAATCGTCAATACTGTGCGTGAATAACCCTTTGCCTGAGGATGGTCAGTACTGAGTGCGAATAATGATGTGCACTGTGACTGCTCAATACTGTGTGTGAATACTCCTGTGGGCTGTGAATGCTCAATACGGTAAGTGAATAATCCTGCGGTCTTCGGGTGGTCAGTACTGTGTCTGAGTAATCCTGTGGACTGAGGAAGGTCAATACAGTATGGGAATAATCCTGAGGCCTGAGGATGTAGGATACTGTGTGAATAATCCTGTTGCTTGAGGATGTTCAGTACTGTGTGTGAATACGCCTGTGGCCTGAGGATGGTCAATATAGTGTGTGAATAATCCTGCAGCCTGAGAATGGTCAATATTTTGTGTTGATAAACTTGTGGCCTGTGAATCGTCAATACTGTGTGTGAGTAATAATGTGGCCTGTGGATGATCAATGCTGTGTGTTAATAATTTGTGGTCTCTGCATGGTCATTTCTGTTTGTTAATTATACTGTGGCCTGTGCATGGTCAATAGAGAATATGAATAATCCTGTGCGCTGTGAATGCTCAAAACTGTGTGAATAATCCTGTGGCCTGAGGGTTGTCAATACTGTGTGTGAATAATCCTGTGGCCTGAGGACGGTCAATACAGTGTGTGAATTATCCTCTGGCCTGTAATTCATAAATGCTTTATGTCAATGCTCCTATGGCCTGAGGATGGTCAATACTGTGTCCGAAAAATCCTGTGGCCACTGATGTGGTTTTGGATGAGCAGCTGGTTGATCCTCTCCCTCCAATGTCCCTCCCTTCTCTGCAAACCCCTCCTGCTGCAGCAAACCGTACTGGCTTTGTAATACCGTCCAGGCCCTGGCCACTCTCTGTAATGCTCTCACCACCTCCAACACCTTCATCTCTCCCTGTTCCTGTTGTGTCATTAAACCCTGACAATGATTCCCCTTCCCACTGACCTCCTCCTGCGAGCAGAGCCTTTGCAATCCCTTCAAAACTTACTCTTAAAGCACACTCTCACTTCTGGATTTTAAGCACGTTTTGCTGATCTTGTCAGCCTCTTAATCTAATATGATCCATTTTGTCCTGAGTGAGGGACAGGAATGAGTTTCTTGTTGAGGTTTTGTCTGTTTCGATGGAATGTACTTTTTTTGAGTGATTTACACTGTTCCTTCAAATGTTTTCCACTGTTTATTTACAGACACATGTTCCAGTCTGTTTAGCCTGTTTACTTTGGTCACTTCTCCTGTCAAAGTTATGCAATTGGCTATTTTTGTTTTTCATTGTAACTTGTTTTTTTTGTGATTCACTTTAAAACTTTATATTTC
>NW_025162483.1:0-1577 GCF_004010195.1 Chiloscyllium plagiosum
GGAAAGATTCAGGGAGATACACGTGGCAAGTACTTCACACAAGAGGGTGGTGGGCATCTGGAACGTGTTGCCAGTAGAGCTGGTATAGGCAGGCATGGTAGATTCATGTAAACGCGTCTGGACAGATGCATGAGTAGGTGGGGAGTAAAAGGATACAGATGCTCAGGAATTGACCGACAGATTTAGACAGTGCACTTGGATTGGCTCAGACGTGGAAAGATTCAGGGAGATACACGTGGGAAGTACTTCACACAGAGGGTGGTGGGCATCTAGAACGTGTTGCCAGTAGAGCTGGTATAGGCAGGCATGGTAGATTCATGTAAAACGCGTCTGGACAGATGCATGAGTAGGTGGGGAGTAAAAGGATACAGATGCTCAGGAATTGACCGACAGATTTAGACAGTGCACTTGGATTGGCTCAGACTTGGAGGGCTGAAGGACGTATTCGTGAGCTGTAAATTTTCTTTGTTCTCTTTGTCCTATATCCCACAATACTATCCTATGCAACTATATGAAAATAATATGAATTATAATGACAGGTTTGCTGTACAATCTACTCTGGAAATTCTTCAACTCAGTTGATTCGAATGGAAAACATTCTTCTTTGTATGTTCACCCGCACGTTCGTTTTCCTTTCTCTGTTGATTAACCAGCATCAATGCATCAAGAGGAATTGAGTTTATTTACCTGGTAAACCAGGTTATGGGCTTTGAAGTCGCAGGTAGTATATTCTCAAGAAGAGGAAGACCCATGCTGTCATGACTACAGATTTAAACTACCTGAATACAATTCATTCTAAGATGGAATTATGTGTTTTTGCTTTTAAAAATCAATTACTGCAACATTTTTATAGTGGAGCCTTAGAACACTCACAGGGCAGTTAGCGCCTAAATTTGTTTATATGCCAAACTACATTGGCAGTGAATGAGAGGCAGTCATATCTGAGAGGTCGTACAACTAACGCTTGTTCTAAACTCAGAAGTCCTGCCACATAAGATCATAAGAACTAGGAGCAGGAATAAGGCATCTGGTTCTTCGAGCCTATTGTGCCACTCAGTCAGATCATGGATAATCTTTTTGTGGACTCATCTCCATTTACCCACGCACTCACCCTATCCCTTAATTCCTTTATTTTTCAAAAATGGATCGACCTCAGCTTTAAAGCGTTTTCAGAAGCAGCTTCAATTACATCCTTGGTTAAGTAATTCCATAGATTAACAACCCTCCTAAATCGACTCCCTCTATTTTCGAGGCTATGCGCTCTTGTTCTTGCTTCACCCCCCAGTGGAAACATCCGACTTCTTTTATTTTGAGTCCTTTTATGATTTTATATGTTTCTATGAGAACCCCCTTCATTCTTCTGAATTCCAATGAATATAATCCCAGTCTACTTCGTCTCTCCTCATAAGCCAATCCCATCAACTCTGGAATCAATCTGGTGAAGCTCCTCCAGTGCCAGTACATCCTTTGTTTTGAAGTAAGGAGACCAAAACTGCACACAGTACCCAAGATATGGTCTCACCAACACCTTGTATAGCTGCAATATTACGTCTCTGCTTTTAAACTCAATCCATTTA
>NW_025162484.1:0-1577 GCF_004010195.1 Chiloscyllium plagiosum
GAAGAATGTTGGTCTAAGGGACACAGAGACACAAACTTGTTACAGAGGTGTAGAATGTTGGACGAAGGGACACAGAGACACAGAGTTGTTATAGAGGTGAAGAATGTTGGACTAAGGAACACAGAGACACAGCTGTTACAGAGGTGAAGAATGTTGGTCTAAGGTACACAGAGACACAGAGCTGTTACAGAGGTGAAGAATGTTGGTCTGAGGGACACAGAGACACAGAGCTGTTACAGAGGTGAAGAATGTTGGTCTAAGTTACACAGAGACACAGAGCAGTTACAGACGTGAAGAATGTTGGTCTGAGGGACACAGAGACACAGAGCTGTTACAGAGGTAAAGAATGTTGGTCGAAGGGACACAGAGACACAGAGCTGTTACAGAGGTGAACAATGTTGGTCTCAGGGACACAGAGACACAGAGTTTTAAACAGAGGTGAAGAATGTTGGTCTAAGGAACACAGAGACACAGAGCTATTACAGAGGTGAAGAATGTTGGTCTAAGGGACAGAGATACACAGAGCTGTTACAGAGGTGAAGAATGTTGGACTAAGGAACACACAGACACAGAGCTGTTACAGATGTGAAGAATGTTGGACTAAGGGACACAGAGACACAGAGCTGTTACAGAGGTGAAGAATGTTGGACTAAGGGACACAGAGACACAGTGCTGTTACAGAGATGAAGAATGTTGGAGTAAGGGACAGAGAGACACAGACTTATTACTGAGGTGAAGAATGTTGGTCTAAGGGACAGAGATACACAGAGCTGTTACAGAGGTGAAGAATGTTGGTCTAGGGGACACAGAGACACAGAGCTGTTACAGAGGTGAAGAATGTTGGTCTAAGGGATAGAGATACACGGAGCTGTTACAGAGGTGAAGAATGTTGGTCTAAGAGACACAGAGACACAGTGTTTTAAACAGAGGTGAAGAATGTTGGTCTAAGGAACACAGAGACACAGAGCTGTTACAGAGGTGAAGAATGTTGGTCTAAGGGACAGAGATACACAGAGTTGTAACAGAGGTGAAGAATGTTGGTCTAAGGGATAGAGATACACAGAGCTGTTACAGAGTTGAAGAATGTTGGACTAAGGGACACAGAGACACAGAGTTGTTACAAAGGTGAAGAGTGTTGGTCTAAGGGACAAAGATACACAGTTGTTACAGAGGTGAAGAATGTTGGTCTCAGGGACACAGAGACACAGAGCGTTAAACAGAGGTGAAGAATGTTGGTCTAAGGAACACAGAGACCCAGAGCTGTTACAGAGGAGAAGAATGTTGGTCTAAGGGACAGAGATACACAGAGCTGTTACAGAGGTGAAGAATGTTGGTCTAAGGGACACAGAGACACAGAGCTGTTACAGAGGTGAAGAATGTTGTTCTAAGGTACACAGAGACAGAGCTGTTACAGACGTTAAGAATGTTGGTCTCAGGGACACAGAGACACAGAGCTGTTACAGAGGTGAAGAATGTTGGACTAAGGGACACAGAGACACAGAACTGTTACAGAGGTGAAGAATCTTGGACAAAGGGACACAGATACACAGAGCTGTTACAGAGGTGAAGAATGTGTG
>NW_025162485.1:0-1577 GCF_004010195.1 Chiloscyllium plagiosum
AGCGAGTGGTTACTGAGTGGTGAGGGAGTGATTGCAGTGCGATGAGGGAGTGATTATTGTGTGATGAGGGAGTGATTAGAGTGTGATGAGGGAGCGATTACTGTGTGATAAGGGAGTGATTACAGTGTGATGAGGGAGTGATTACTGTGTGATGAGGGAGTCATTAGAGCGTGATGAGGGAGCGATTACTGTGTGATGAGGGAGTGATTACTGTGTAATGAGGGAGTGATTACAGTATGATGAGGGAGTGATTACTGTGTGAAGAGGGAGTGATTACAGTGAGCTGAGGGAGTGATTACAGTGTGATGAGGGTGTGATTACAGTGTGTTGAGAGAGTGATTACAGTGTGATGAGAGAGTGATTACTGTGTGATGAGGGAGTGATTACAGTGTGATAAGGGAGTGATTGCAGTGTGAAGAGGGAGTGATTAGAGTGTGATGAGGGAGTGTTTACTGTGAGATGAGTGTGTGATTACAGTGTGATGAGAGAGTGATTACAGTGTGATGAGAGAGTGATTACAGTGTGATAAGGGAGTGATTACAGTGTGATGAGGGAGGGATTACAGTGTGATGAGAGAGTGATTACAGTGTGATAAGGGAGTGATTACAGTGTGCTGAGGGAGTGATTACAGTGTGCTAAGGGAGTGATTACAGTGTGATGAGAGAGTGATTACAGTGTGATAAGCGAGTGGTTACTGAGTGGTGTGGGAGTGATTACAGTGCGATGAGGGAGTGATTACTGTGTGATGAGGGAGTGATTAGAGGGTGATGAGGGAGCGATTACTGTGTGATAAGGAAGTGATTACTGTGTGATGAGGGAGTGATTAGAGCGTGATGAGGGAGCGATTACTGTGTGATGAGGGAGTGATTACCGTGTAATGAGGGAGTGGTGAGAATGTGATAAGGGAGTGATTACAGTGTGCTGAGGGAGTGAGTACTGTGTGATGAGAGAGTGATTGCAGTGTGATGAGCGAGTGATTACAGTGTAATGAGGGAGTGATTACTGTGTGATGAGGGAGTGATTACTGTGTGATGAGGGAGTGATTACAGAGTGATGAGGGAGTGATTATAGTGTAATGAGGGAGTGATTAAAGTGTGCTGAGGGAGTGAGTACAGTGTGATGAGGGGGTGATTACAGTGTGAAGAGCGAGTGATTGCAGTGTGATAAGGGAGTGATTACAGTGAGCTGAGGGAGTGATTACAGTGTGATGAGAGAGTGGTTATTGAGTGCTGAGGGAGTGATTACAGTGCGATGAGGGAGTGATTACTGTGTAATGAGGGAGTGATTACAGTGTGCTGAGGGAGTGATTACTGAGTGATGAGGGAGTGATTACTGTGTGATGAGGGAGTGATTAGAGTGTGATGAGGGAGTGATTAGTGTGTGATAAGGGAGTGATTATAGTGTGATGAGGGAGTGATTATAGTGTGATGAGGGAGTGATTACAGTGTGATAAGGAAGTGATTACGGTGTGCTGAGGGAGTGATTACAGGGTGCTGAGGGAGTCATTACTGTGTGATGAGGGAGTGATTACAGGGTGCTGAGGTAGTCATTACTGTGTGATGAGGGAGTGATTACAG
>NW_025162486.1:0-1577 GCF_004010195.1 Chiloscyllium plagiosum
ATTACATACCCACAACAGAAGTAAGGTTCCCTGGTCTATAATTACCAAGGTTGTCTCTACTCCCCTTCTTGAATAAGGGGACAACATTTAATATCCTCCAGTCTTCTGGCACATTTCCTGTATATAATGATGACATAAAGATCAAAGCCAAAGGCTTTGCAGTCTCCTTGGCTTTCTAGACAATGGTAGGATAAATCCCATCCGGCCCAGGGGACTTATCTATTTTCACACTTTCCAGAATTGCTAACACCACCACCTTGTGAACCTCGATCCTGTCTAGTCGAATAGCCTGTATCTCTGTGTTCTCCTCGACAACATTGTCTTTTTCTAGTGTGAGTACTGATTGAAAAATACTCATTTAGCTCTTCCCTATCTCCTCTGACTCCATGCGCAACTTCCCATTACTGTCTTTGGCCCTAACCATTCTCTAGTTCTTTTATTCCTGATATACACAAAGAAAGCTTTAGGGTTTTCCTTGATCCTATTTGCCAAGGATTTCTCATATGCCCTCTTAGCGCTCTCTTTAGGTCTTTTCTGGCTAATGTGTAACTCAAGCGTGCGAACTGAGCCTTCATGTCACATCCTAACATAGGCACCTTCTTGCTCTTGACAGGAGATTCAACTTCTTTAGTAAACCACTGCTTCGGCACTCGACCAGTTCCTCCCTGCCTGACAGGTACATACTTATCAAGGACATGCAGTAGCTGTTCCCTGAATAAGCTCCACATTTCAATTGTGTCCAACCCCTGCAGTTTCCTTCCCCATTCTATGCATCCTACATCTTGGATTGCCTCACAGTTCTTGTACATACATGTTTTCTTGAAGCACCTGGGCTATGGAAATGATGGCAACTTGTGACATCTAAAATTGCCTCTAGTACTGCTTCGCAGCCATTTTCAGGTAGCTCTTGGGGTATATTTGATTATGCTTTAATGCTTTCCATCACACACTGGCCCCTGACTATCCGTGTCTGTCCTGCCTTGACCTTCTGTCGCCTTTCCTTGTAATATGTTTTGGCCTGGTGGAACTTCCCACCAGGCCCTTGAAGCAACACCTGAGCTCTCAGAAGTGTTAAAGTAACTTGGTTCATTATTGTATCTGCCTGGGGTTATTGTGAACAAATTTCAGGAAATGATTTGGTTCTGTAGCCTTTCCTTGTAATATGTTTTGGCCTGGTGGAACTTCCCACCAGGTCCTTTGAAGCAACACCTGAGCTCTCAGAAGTGTTAAAGTAACTTGGTTCATTATTGTATCTGCCTGGGGTTATTGTGAACAAATTTCAGGAAATGATTTGGTCAACATATTCTTTAAGTTCCTCCTTCTGAGCTGAGTAATTCTGCTCAGTAGGAAACTCTATTCTCAATATTAGGCACATCCATCCACTCCACTCCACGTTCAATACCATGCTGAAGGTTGATATCACTTCTTGTTAATGCAGCAAAGTGCTTTGCCACTACAGCAGTGACCTTGGAAATATAATGCATGACTGTGCAGGCTCTCTCAAACATTACTGAGCTACCCCAATCACCCTCAGCCTTCAATCTCACACCTTTGCATCACATCACTCCGTCAACCCC
>NW_025162487.1:0-1577 GCF_004010195.1 Chiloscyllium plagiosum
GAACCCGCTGGTGCCTCTGCAGCTGTCCCATCTCACTGAATCTCTTCCTGCACACTGAGCAGATGGAAGGCTTCTCCCCGGTGTGGACCCGCTGGTGGATCAGGAGTTTAGATGACTCCGTGAACCCCCCTCCCACATACTGGGCACATGAACGGCTTCTCTCCCGTGTGGACCCGCTGGTTGGTCCATAGGCTGGAAGAATCAATGAATCCCTTCCCGCACAGAGAGTAGGTGAATGGCCTCTCACCTGTGTGGACGCGCTTGTGGATCAGCAGAGCAGATGATTAAGCGAACCCTTTCCCACGAACCAAGCACATGAATGGCCTCTCTCCGGTGTGGACCCGCTGGTGAGTCTGCAGGTTGGAAGAATTCACAAAACCCTTCCCGCACTGAGAGCGGGTGAATGAATGGCCTCTCCCTGGTGTGGACCCTGTTATGGATCAGTAGTGCAGATGATTGAGCAAATGCCTTCCCACACATGGGGCAAGTGAACGGCTTCTCTCCTGTGTGGACCCGCTGGTGCTTCTGCAGATGACCCATCTGACTGAATGCCTGCCCATACACTGAGCAAGTGAACGGTCTCTCCTCAGTGTGAATGTGTCTGTGGGTTTCCACCACTGATGGGGACGGGAATCCTTTCCCACAGTCCCCACATTTCCACTGTTTCCCCATTGGGGGCGCTTTCCTTGTGTCGCTCTGAGTTTGAAATTACAAACAGAATGTGTACACAGTTTCTCCCCACAGTGAGTGGTGTCAGTTTGATCCCCTAAGCTGAGTAAACGGTTTGAAGCACATTTCACAGACAGCGCACTGAATCTCCCTCACTCGGATGTCTCCGTATTCTTCCTGTCATACCAGTGTCCAAAACTTGTCAAGCAGACAAAAGCAAACATTTCCTCTCGATTTGAATAGCTGCTGATATTCAAGTCCCAATGAATCAAGTGGTTCTGTCACAAATTGATGTATCATGTGCTTTCAGATTTCTTTCCGCATGTCTTCCTGCAAAAATAAATTCACAAAATGATTGATCACTGTTAGTACAGTTAAATGCACATAACATAGGTGGCAATTCTGCTAGATTGCCAGATGCTTGCTGATCAAATGTTATCCAGGACATAAACCTGAAAATCCTTATGTAGCTAGATATGGAGGAAAACGTCATTTAGGTGACTAGGACCTGGAACAACCTGCCTACAAAGGTGATGGAAATGAAGCTGAACCAAGGATACGAAAATGAAAGGTCAAGGCTACTTGAGAAAAGAAAGCCAGTACATTTGCTGTCCTATTAAATTAAAAAGACAATAAGAAATACAGGACGTAACTCCATTAGAGGGTGAAAAATAATTGCGAAATAGCTTTGACAGTAAGTGGGGTCTCCAGTAATTTATGCTCTTCTATCTCCACTTCACGACAACCAGGCACAGAAGTGTGTGCTTGTGTGAGTGTTAGATGTGAAAATCATTCTTTGAGATAGAACATTGATGCAGGATGTATGTTTCAATATGAACAACTAACAAGGGGTTTGTGTAATCGACAGCGAGACGGAGGGGCATTTCATGGACAGATGTGATGACGTC
>NW_025162488.1:0-1577 GCF_004010195.1 Chiloscyllium plagiosum
GATGGATTTTCCAAAAAATTACCAACGTGCCATCGTCATAATTGGACACAGTTTCTTCTTGAAAACAGACTCTTCGTTCCAACCAGTCTGTGCCGAACATGATTCCAAAATAAACCAATCCCACTTGCACGGTCCTGGCCCTCATCCCTTCAAATGATTCCTATTCATGTATGCATCCAAATGACTTTTGCTCGTTGTAATTGTGCCCGCACACGCCACTCCAACATGAGGTTTATTCCACATCATGAATCACTCTCTGTGTAAAACAAAGTCTCTCGTGCTTTTATTTTAAATCTCTCTCCTACCACCTTAAAAACGTTCGCTGCTCGTCTCAAAATTCCCCCATACCCGGGAACAGAAAACTACCACTTAACTTATTTTACTTATTACATTAACATTACACCATCTGCCATGGCGATGTTTTAACCTCAGAACACGCGCGAAATTCTGAAAGTACTGCCTGGGGATGGTATCATTAGGACATTGCCTCTCTCCGACAGTGCCTCCTGTGTAAATGTCCTTGAGAAGTTGACCATCTCAAACCTCCCCAATTCTATCTCTCGTTCTCTCACTTGGGGTCTTCCCCATTTTCTTCCTCCTTGCTAAGATTCACACAACTGCCTGCCCCAGTCGACCCGTTGTCTCAGCCTGCACCAGTCCCAGCAAACTCATCTCTTCCTACCTCAATACCATCCTGTCCCCATTAGTCCAGCAACTCCCCATCTGCATTCTTGACAACACCCATGCAATTCACCTCCTCCACTATTTTCGCTTCGCAGGCCCCCAACTCCTCATCATCACCATGGACTTCGAGTCCCTGTACACGTCAGTCCACCATGCGAAGGTCTCCAAATACTCCGTTTCTTCTTCTCACGCCATCCCAACCAGTACCCTTCCACCAACGCCCTCATCTCCCTAGCGGAACTGGTCCCCACCCTCAACAACTTCTCCTTCCAATCTGCCCACTTCCTCCAAAGCAAAGTGGTAACCATGGGCACACGCATGGGACCCAGCTGTGCCTACCTGTTTGTCAGATATGTGAAATAATTCGACTTCCGCAGTTGCTCCTTGACTAATCCCCACCTGCTTTTCCGGTAGAACAATGACAGTATCGGCAGCGCCTCATGTTCACACGAGGAGGTTGAACAGTTAATCAACTTTATTGGCACCTTCCACTCTGACCTCAAATTCATCTGGACTATCTGCAGCTTCTTACCCATTCGTGGACTTCTTCAGCACCGTCTCTTGCAACCGACCAGCCACAGAGATGTACGACAAGCCCACCGACTCCCACGGCTACCCGGAAAACACCTCCTATCACCCTACCTCATGTTAAAACGCCATCCCTTATTGCCAATTTCTCCACCTCCGCCGCATCTGTCCCCAGGTTGACCAGTTTCATCTTGGAAAGTCCCAGATAGACTCCTTGTTGCACAATCACAACTTCTCTCCACACAAATATTGATGACGCCCTCAAGCATATCTCCTCCACTTCATGCACCACTGCCCTTGAGCACCATCCCTCCCAAGACAACAAGGGCAGTACCTGTCTGCCAAACCAAATTCCGCATACAACT
>NW_025162489.1:0-1577 GCF_004010195.1 Chiloscyllium plagiosum
GGATTCCATGACTATGAGACAAAACACATTCATTAAGGTAGAGCAGGAGATTTGTTGTTGATGGATTTCAAAAAGGCTTTTGGTGTATTTTGCCATGGTAGGTACATTCAGAAAGTAAGGAGTAATGCGATGCAAGGAAAGTTTGCTATCTGCTGGTAGAATTACCTGGTCCATAGAAGACAGAGGATGACAGTGGAACCTAATACTAGCGGTGTTCTGCAAGTATCTATTATGGGATCTGCGGACTGTGATTTTTATGAATGATTTGGATGAGGAAGTGGAATATTGCGTTAGTTGGTTTGCCAATGACAAGAAGCTTGGTGGCATTGTGGATAGTGTTGGTGAAGATTGCAATGCGACATTGATAGGATGCAGAACTGGACTGATAAGTGGAAGATGGAGTTCAACCGGGAATAGTTAAAAGTGATACATTATAAAATTAGATTAGATTACATTACCTTACAGCATGGAAACAGGCCGTTCTGCCCAACAAGTCCACACCGACCCGCCAAAGCGTAACCCACCCATACCCTTACCTAACACTATGGGCAACTTAGCATGGCCAATTGCCATGACCTGCACATCTTTGGACTGTGGGAGGAAACTGGAGCACCCGAAGAAAACCCACGCAGACACGGGGAGAACGTGCAAACTCCACACAGTCAGACGGCTGAAGCGGGAATTGAACCCGGGTCTCCGGCGCTGTGAGGCAGCAGTGCTAACCACTGTGCCACCCTCTCGCCCACAATATTGAATTCGAATACAGAATGTAGCTTTCACGGCTGGTTTCTTTGCAGTTTTGAGGAACAGAGGGATATTTGGGTCCACGTCTACAGCTCACTCAATGTTGTCAACCAAGATGATTGAGATTTTCAGAGGGCGTATGATGTGTTGACTTTAATTAGCGGGGAATTGAGTATAAGACCTGCGAGATTATGCTGCTAGTCTTCAAAGTCCTGGTGAGATTTTAAATGAATAATCGTGTTCAGTTCTGCTTGCATCATTATAAGAAGAATGTGGAAGCTGTGGAGAGTGTGCACAGGAGATTGGCGTGTATGAGAACTGGTCTGGAAGGCAAATCTTCCGAAGCAAGTGTCTGGGATCGAAGGCTTTCCTCATTGGAGCGTAGATGGATGAGTCGTGACTTCATAGATTATACAAGATGATGAGAGACCAAGATAGAGTCGATAGTCAGACACTTTTTCCGAGGGCAGAAAATGGCTATGGGCATAATTTTAAGTAATTGGAGGAACACTGAGAGGGTGGCAGAGAAAGGTTGTTTAGAGTGAGATTATTGGTTGCGTGGAATGCAACGGCAGTGGTGACAGTCGAGACATATACATTCTGGATATTTCAGCGATTCTTGTTGAGGCACATGGAAGATATTAAAATGAAAAGTATGTAGGTTAGTTTGATCTTACATGAGGATAAAAGGTCGGCACAACATTAAGGACCGAGGGGCTTGTACTTTGCTGTACTATTCCATATTCCATGTATCCTGACCGCTACCGCCCGCATTCCAACGACTGCAAGACATAGCGCAAGCCGTAGATGCACAGTAAGATCCCACAGGGTGT
>NW_025162490.1:0-1577 GCF_004010195.1 Chiloscyllium plagiosum
GTACCGGGGTAATGGTGGTCTTCTTGAAAGGAGATGTGTGAGGCAGGTTTTTTACACAGAGGCTGGTTGTAGCCTGGAACCTGCCCTGCCAAGGGAGGTGGTAGAAGCAATAGCAAAGTTTAGGAGCCATTTAGAGAGATACACAGACAGGCCAGGAATGTTGGGATACAGAGCATGTGCGAGCAGATGACCCCGCGTCAGAACTGTGAAGGTGAACGGTCAGCAGCTCATCAATGCAGAGCTTCTATCCCTCAAGACAGGTTCCTGCTGAAATTTACTGGGCATCAGGTGCCACCAGCTGCAGACCTCTGAGGGAAAAGTGGCGTAAATGTTAAACGCACTGTGAGCCAGCATCCACTCTGGCAAATTCCCAGCTTCCTTTTCAAACAAACTCATCGAAACGTCCAGGTGAAGTTTTTACTGTGGAACTAAACAAAGGGTTAAAGGTCTGATTAAGAAGCAATGCTGTTGCTGTATTTCTGTACCATGACAAGGGAAAGCATCTCCTTGTTGCTTTCAAAGGGTTAAAAGTCCAACAAGGTGAGTCCTACTTAAGATACACACCACTGACAGCCCAACAAGCTTAGTTTCATAAACACTCCTACCTCGTGATGACAAGCTATTCTTCATTTACTGCATTCCTTACAAAGCTTCCAAATTAAAGGAAATAAGAACTGAAATATATTCATCTGTGCTAGCACTGTGACAGGTTGGAGTGAAGCACTGTTTCATCTTACAACAAGAAGCACTTTCATAGGAAGCTTGATGAAGGCTGTTGCTTTCCCTCAAGGTTTTGTGTTTCATTAACATTGTATTTGTCTCTGATTTGGACACGCAATTTCTTGGTTACTTCCAAAGAGGAAAGAAATGACCAGCTCGTGTCAGGCTGAACTGGCCTCAATGTCTTTGGACCCTTTGGACGTTTCACTCCTGAATCGCCGCCATCGTTATTAACTTGGATTTGACATTTCATTCTCCTGAAATCCACATGCCCTCGTTGGAGAGTGGATCATGGATGCAGCAGCAATGAAGCCAACAAGGGTTACCTTTTCAGCCTGGGACTATGTCCTCTTCGCTGGGATGCTCCTGATTTCCACAGGGATTGGGATATTTTGTGTCACTCGGCGTAGCGGCCAGCAGAAGAAAGCAGATGACTTTTTCACGGGAGGGCGACAGATGTCGGCACTGCCTGTGGGTCTGTCCCTGTCAGCCAGCTTCATGTCCGCTGTACAGGTACTGGGAGTCCCAGTTGAAGCATATAGCTACGGGGCTAAGATTATTCAGATGTGCCTGGGCCAGACCCTGAACGCTGTCCTGACTGCCTACCTCTTCCTTCCTGTTTTCTATCGGCTGAGACTGACCAGCACCTACGAGGTAAGCCTGTTTGAAACCGCCTGGTGGATGGAGGAATGGTTTGTGTCCTGTCCCTGAGGAGAGGTTGAGTAGGTTGGGCCTATAACCCTTGGAGCTGGGAAGAATAAGAGGAGAGCTTATTGAACTATGAAAGATTCTTACAGAACTTGAAAGGGTGAGAGGGGAAAGATTTAAACAGGACCTAAGGAGCAACCTTTTCATGT
>NW_025162491.1:0-1577 GCF_004010195.1 Chiloscyllium plagiosum
AGCTACCCTGAGGATCTCCTGCAGTGATGTGCCACTGGAGAGATGATTGATGCCCACTGATGATAAACATTTTCCATTGTGCTGTGAATTACTCCAAACAGCGGAGAGTTTGCAATGGATTCTCATAAAGTGCGATTTTGCTCAGGATCCTTGATGTCATCGTCAGTTAAAAACGACCTTGATATCAGGGCCGGTCGCTCTTAGCTAAGCCCTTGTATTCACCTCTTTCGCTCACATCATTAGGTCATGGTGCATGAGCAGACATTGGTTTCTTCAAACAGAATGTAGTGAATGTCAGGAATTCTCTATTCCAGAGAGTCAGGGAAGCTCGATCACTGAAATATCTCTGAATGTTCTTCCCTGTTTCTGTGCACTAGGCTATAGCAGTAAGTGGCCCCCAATTGCTCCTGTCTAGCAGTTTGGAGGGGCTGAATGGAACAACTGAACATCGCACTCAGAAGCAGGATTAGGTCACTCGACACTATGAAACTGCTCCACCAGACGCGAAGTTTGTGGATGATCTGGATGTGGTCTCAGTCACATTTTTCTGTCTGAATCCCATTATCCATGACTCAATCTCTGTCAAATATTTAATGAACTCAGTTTGAATAAATGTGAACAATGAGGCACCACATACCTCTGGGGAAGAGAATTCCCACTCAAATGGCCCTTTTAGAATTACTCCTCAACTCTCTTACAGTGTCGTACCGCAGGGAACCATGCCCACGTAAATCAGACATCCCAATCTGATCTCAAACCATTTGCCAACATTCGGCCCAAATCCTTCTAAATCCTTCCTATTATTATGAACATCCAGATGCCTTTCAAATGTTGTAACTTTAGCAGCTTGCATCTCCAACAACGTGCCCACTAATGACATCAGGCTCACCGATCTAAATTTCAGGTCACTATTTCCTTTCCTTGTCCCACGCTTCAACTGATCTGTTCAAATGATAATGTAACCAGGTTGGTGATTTGCTCAACAATATAGGTATCAGACTGCGTCAGGGTTAGGAACAAGTTCGGCAGTACTCTTTAATCTGCTAAAATTAACAAATTTATGACCCAAAGTTACTCTGACAGTTCATTCCATACACACACTAAAGTCTGCTTGAAAGTTTTGTCCATTTAATGTCTTTCTCCTCTCACGTGAAGCCTTTGTACGATAGTTTCGGACTCATCGATCCTGGGAAAAAGACCTTGGGTATTCAGCTTATCCATGTTTCTCATCGTTTTATAACCCTCTATAAAATTAAACCTCAGACTCCGATGCTCGAGAGTAAACAGTCCCCAGTCTGTCCAGCCTCTCCCTGTAGCTCAATCCCTGCATGCCCGGCAATATCCTTGTAAATCTTATCTGCACCCTCTCAGGTTTAACAACATCTTTCCTATCGCAGTGAGAACCAAATTAGACACAATATTCTAAACGTCACCTCACCAACATCCTGCCTAGTTGCAATATGATCTCCCAACTTGCATACTCAACGTACTGACCAATAAAAGCAAGTATACCAAACCCATTCTTCCCCACCCTGTCTACCTGCAGCTCCACTTTCAAGGATCTGTGAGCCTGCACA
>NW_025162492.1:0-1577 GCF_004010195.1 Chiloscyllium plagiosum
GTGTAAGTCAATGCCTTCAGTTCCAAACAAAAAGTCCTTTCCTGATAAATCATAGCTAATAATCTACTATTTATAAATTATTCACTGATATGCGAGAAGGAACCAGATTGTTCTCAAACTCGATAATCCATTTTGTCCTTCACAGATTTACATCTCCATGTCCTCCCCACTTACTAAAACTGTCCAATACCACCATCATGATATCCCAGTCTCGTCCTCAATCTCAGTGCAACTTTTGAATATACCATGATTTTTAACTTTGTACAATCCGGATGCAACAGTTTTAAGTTCCTTCTAACTACATGTCCGTCACTAAATAATTGCTCTTGAGGATGTTTAACTGGGAAGACAGTTTATGATGGTCAAGCCATTGTCTCATAATTTAGAACCACAGAATATCTCATGAAGGAAATTGGTGGAATTTAAAAGCAAACATTATCATTTGTTATAAAAAAAATCTGCTTGCCTCATGTCCTTTAGGGAAGTCAATGTGTCATGCTTCCCTAGTCAGGTTTCCGTCTGACTTCTGCGATGATCATGTCAGTGTACTGTTCCTTTAAGAGAATTAAAAGCCAGGAATAACTGCCTGATAGCACCAAGTGCTCTGAAAAATAGATATAATGTAACGTTTGGTTGAACAACTCGATTCGCTCATTGTCTCGAGCCAAAAACAAATTCAGCAAAACACTTTAAATTGTACCCCAAAATACCCACCTCCAATCAGGTTTGAATTTATTATATTGACAATCTTAAATGCCAATGACACAATCCAATGGGTTGGGGATACAAGACCGTGGAAAATTGAACAGTTGAGAGGAGAACTACCAAGCTACCAGCATGAAAAGACTGCCTGAAAAATAGATATCTTAAAGGTACTTTTATTGATTAGTAACTGGTGAAGCAGAGCCCGCAAGAAGAAAAGACGACAGGAATATGGAGAAGAACCGAAAGCTTCCTGGTTTTGAGATAAGAAGCTTTGTTTTGTAAATCTTAATTAGGAGTCTTATCGGACTAGTTTTGTGGAGGGGGAAGGTCAAAGACAGGTTAGACGAGGAAGTTGTAAATAGTCGTTCGTTTGTTATTTCCTGTTCGACTTTAAGAAATAAAGCTGTTAAGTTTTACTTTTAATAGTTTTGGACTCTAAAATTATCACAGATTACTGCATGGGATAAATCTTTTCTCTATTGCTGTTTTTAATTAAACAGGAGACTTGTTCCTGTGTTGTAACACTACAAACCCCCAGCAATGTGTTTTACTCTTTACTGTACTGTGGAACAGCTGAACCAGCCACTCAGTTCAAGATCAGCACAACATGCTGCCCTCACCAGGGCTGCATACATCCTGTGAGAGAAGAACAAAAGGAAAGATAGCTCCCTTCCTCTGCCTGTTTCCCGTATTCCTACAGCTCGATTCTATTCAGGTAAGTGATCATCCCCTATTTTAGGTGTATTCAATCGCATTGAACATCTCCATAGGCATCGCTGGTGCTAGCTTTATTGATGCTGGCGTACGGATGTAAGGGACTTAGAAATTCCATGTCAGACGTAGTGCATAGAGAAGGAATGGCTTTTTGTGGC
>NW_025162493.1:0-1577 GCF_004010195.1 Chiloscyllium plagiosum
TCACTTCACTGTCACGTGGCATAATCTAGTCTCGCCAACATTCAAATATCCTTTCAGCACAACTCCGGCAAGACCTTTTCTTTAAAATAGATAGACTTGTCAATAAAAAAACTTAAGCCTGACCTCATTAGCCAGGAAGGTGGAGCCCAATGAATCAGTCGCAATGACCATCGGATCTGATATCTATCACCTCCGCCAAACCTGTGTGACAAGGTATACATATGGAACAGCTACTGGTAGATGGACGAGGACAAACAGAAGTTAGTCCAAAAGAACATAAAATAGCAGAACAGATGGGTGCAATTCAGCCTGTTTCCTCTGCTTTGTTGTTTAATTGGATTATAGCTATTCTGTTCCTTTTAATGGCTAGGCCTTTATCCTGCATCCCTAGCAGGTCAGAAAGTGCCCAGTGCATTTGTCCGCTCCCTGCGTCGGGAGCATCCAGTGCCAGGCGATAGGGTGTGGAGAATCCAGGGGTGGCTTGATGAAAGGCTGCATACAGTGACGGATGGACTCAGGAATTGAGAGACACAGAGTAGATAATCAGGGACATACACTCACATAAGTAGCTGGGCAAGATTCCCAAGCACTCGGGGAGCCTGAGCACCAGAGCCACTTTACAATAAACTCGTCATATTTGCAGTAATTCTCCATTAAACACAAGCAAATATACTGAAGATGGCAGAAACCTGAAACAAACAAAGAAACATACTGTGGAGAGAGAAAATAGTTAATTCCCCCAATGCAGACACGGAGAGATTGTAAAAACTCCACAAAGACAGTGTCCAGAGATTGGAATTGAACCCAAGTCCCTGACACTGTGAGGCAGCAGTGTTGTGTCGCCATTCTACCCAATGATGGACAAGAGGATTAGTATAGTTACATTAGTATATTTTCGACAGTCAGTTAACTGTAATGCTCTCACTCAGCCTGTCTAAGATTGAAAAGCCTTTATACAGCAGCAGAGGACAATATAAGAAGCAATAAAGTGGTGAACATGAAACATGAAAGCTAGCTCTCTTTAGAAAAGGAGATTGCAGGAGTTTTGTTAAGATATATAAAAGGGGAGAGTGAACATTGGACAACCAGAAATTGAGGCGGGCTGCAGAGAATTTGAGAATAATGAATTGGAGAATGACCTGAATAGGTACTTTCCATCAATCCTCGCAATGGTAGACACTAGGAACATTCCAGAACTTCAAGCGAGTCAAGGGTGAGGGATGGGTGTAGTGATCGGCGCTGAGGAGAAGGTACTGGGGAAGCTGCAGTGCTTGAAAATGGATAAATCACACAGACAGGAAAGATAACAACCAAAGCTCTGAAGTAATTAGCGGAGGAGATTGTGAAACCATTGGTCGTGACTGTTCAGGAATAACTATCTTCAGACAGAGTCCCAGAGAACTGGAAAATGTACAATTTAAAATCTCTGTGTAAGAAGGAAGAAAAGCAAAATACAGTAAATCATAGGGCAGTTTAGCCTGGCATCGGTCGTTATTAGGGATTTACAGTGCATTGCTAGCAATGAGATTGCAGAGTTCTTGGAGGTGCATGGTAAAATGGGCTGAGTCAGCATGGCT
>NW_025162494.1:0-1577 GCF_004010195.1 Chiloscyllium plagiosum
TGTCGTGTCAGTCTGCATGGATGCAATATCATTTTGTGTGTGTGTGCAGTATCAGTCTGCATGGATGCAATATCATTCCGTGTGTGTGCGTGTGTGTGTAGTATCACTCAGCATGGATGCAATATCATTCCATGTGTGTGTAGTATCAGTCTGCATGGATGCAATATCATTCCGTGTGTGCATGTAGTGTCAGTCTGCATGGATGCAATATCATTTCGTGTGTGTGTACTATCTATGTGCATGGATGCAATATTATTCCGTGTGTGTGTCGTATCAGTCTGCATGGATGCAATATCATTCCGTGTGTGTGTCGTATCAATCTTCATGGATGCAATATCATTCTGTGTGTGTGTGTGTAGTATCAGTCTGCATGGATGCAATATCATTCCGTGTGTGTGTAGTACCAATCTGCATGGATGCAATATCATTCCGTGTGTTTGTGTAGTGGCAGTCTGCATGGATGCAATATCATTCCGTGTGTGTAGTATCAGTCTGCATGGATGCAATATCAATCCGTGTGTATGTGCGGAGTATCAGTCTCCATGGATTCAATATCATTCCATGTATGTGTGTGTAGTATCAGTCTGCATGAATGCGATATCATCCCGTGTGTGTGTCGTATCAGTCTGCATGGATGCAATATCATTCCGTGTGTGTATGTGTAGTATTAGTCTGCACGGATGCTATATCATTCCGTGTGTGTGTACTATCAGTCTGCATGGAAGCTATATCATTCCATGTGTGTGTGTAGAATCAATCGGCATGGATGCAATATCATTCCATGTGTATGTGTAGGATCAGTCTGCATGGATGCAATATCATTCCGTGTGTGCATGTAGTATCAGTCTGCATGGATGCAATATCATTCCGTGTGTGTGTGTGTAGTACCAGTCTGCATGGATGCAATATCATTCCATGTGTTTGTGTAGTGGCAGTCTGCATGGATGCAATATCATTCCGTGTGCATGTAGTATCAGTCTGCATGGATGCAATATCATTACGTGTGCGTGAAAATCAGTCTGCATGGATGCAATATCATTCTGTGTGTTAGTGAATTCACAGTCTGCATGGATGCAATATCATTCCGTGTGTGTGTACTATCTGTCTGCATGGATGGAATATTATTCCGTGTGGATGTAGTATCAGTCTGCATGGATGTAATATCATTCCGTGTGTGCATGTGTAGTATCACTCTGCATGGATGCAATATCATTCCGTCTGTGTGTACTATCTGTCTGCATGGATGGAATATTATTCCGTGTGAGTGTAGTATCAATCTGCATGGATGCAATATCATTCTGTGTGTGTGTGTAGTATCAGTCTGCATGGATGCAATATCATTCCGTGTGTGTGTAGTATCAATCTGCATGGATGCAATATCATTCCGTGTGTTTGTGTAGAGGCAGTCTGCATGGATGCAATATCATTCCATGTGTTTGTTTAGTATCAGTCTGCATGGATGCAATATCATTCCATGTGTGTGTAATATCAGTCTGCATGGTTGCAATATCATTCCGTGTGCGTGTCGTATCAGTCTGCATGGGTGCAATATCAATCCGTGTGTGTGTGTAGTATCA
>NW_025162495.1:0-1577 GCF_004010195.1 Chiloscyllium plagiosum
GTCGTGGCCATCCTTTTGACGTGTCTCTCTAATATCTATTAAATCATTTGCATTCGTGTTGATTTGTGCCATTAGCTCTTCAACCATGTTACAAATGCGACGAGTATTCAGTTGAAGTACTTTTTGTTAGGTTTCTTGTCCTTATGATTTCTGTAATAATATCTCGTTTTGCTTGTTGTCTCTCCTCACCTGTCCATTGACGTCTTCTCCCCTCTGTTTCCAAAGGCCCAACACGCCCAACACATGAACTGCACTTCACGCAATCCACTCTACTGCAATCACTGCTCGCAATGTGGTTTCCACTATTTTGGGAAACGAAGTTTGGACTGGGTGACCACACTGCAGAACATCCAAGTTCTGTCTTCAAGAAGAGTTACAGCGAACCTCGGCACATGCTGGAAGCACACCACCTCAGTTTCTATTTGGGGTGTCTGCAGCCTTCCAGGCCGCATATCAATTTATTTTTTTAGAGCCTCAACTCTCCCATTTCCTATCCCCCTATCCCACACGCCAGACCTTGTTGTCACATGGCCTTCCATAACACTCTACATATGATACGGAACTAACAGTCTGCATTAACAGCTATTCACCCTGTTAGCCAGATCATCATCCATTCCTATGTCCAACTGTTCTTCCCTCTATTTGAACTCTAAGCCGACCTATCGTTTACTCCTTTCCCTCTTCTTCCCTCTATTTGAACTCTAAGCCGTTTACTCCTTTCCCTCTCCCACCCGCCACTATATCTTCTGCAGATAGACCAACATTTTCCAAGCTGTCGTCAATTCAGAGGAATGGTCACTGGAATCGAAGTGTTAACTCTGATTTCTTTTTTTAGATGCTGAGTTTTTCCAGCACCAGCTGGTTTTGGTCTGGTTAGAGTCGGATTCTGTGAATGTTCGAGGAAGAATGACTATGCATGGTCTGGCAGAAGAGTGATACTGTGCTCGTGCAATGATCCCCTGCACAGAATACAGAACTCTGTTCCTGTTGAAAAGTTCTCTTGTGGGTAGTTCTGAATACAAGGTGAGCAATCGGCATGAACTTCTTAGGTCGATGGAGACAGCAATCATTTCTGCTACAGTTCTCTCCTGGATGTGATGAACAGCAGAGTGAAAAGCAACCCTCGTGTCAGATGTGAACGGATTGGAGTCCACGCAGGAGCTGTAAACAAGTGACAGTTTTTTTTCAGATAGAAAACGCTTTCTCACTGCAACAATGTGCCATTGGGTATCAAAGCTTAATGGTTTATAGGCGCAAAGGCTGAAAACAGCGTTTTCCAGTTAAAACGCGTGAATGTGTTCCCTCCAGTGTGACAGTACAGTTGTGAATAGTTGTAAATAGGATAACTGGATGAATCACTTTACACATTCAGCTGGCGAACAGTCCTGTTGTGGGAAGACATCTGTATAGAATGCAGGAAGACGCACTGAGAGGTTCTTGATCAGTTTCATCAAGGGACTGAGACAATACTGGAGGTTATGAGAGTCTTAAACGTGGACAAATCCCCAGCTCGGAGTGAAGTTATATCTCACCTTGCTCTGTGAGACAAAGGAGCAATTTTAGGAGTATTGACCAAT
>NW_025162496.1:0-1577 GCF_004010195.1 Chiloscyllium plagiosum
GGATGTAGCCGTTTTTGTCAGGTGTGTTCAAGATGGTTTCCTTACTCAGTATGTGGATGGACCTTTGAGAGGAGAGGTTATTTTGCATTTGGTGCTCGGCAACGAGCCAGGTCAGGTGGCAGAACTAACGGTGGGAGAGCACTTTGGCGAAAGTGATCACAACTGCCTCAAATGTAGCATCGTCTGCGAGAGTGAATATTTCCGAGGGAAGATATTTAACTGTGGAAAAGGAAATTATGATGCCATCAGACAGGAGTTGGGAAGTACAGACTGGGAGCAATTGATCCACAGAAAGGGCACAGCAGACATGTGGAGACTATTTAAGGAGCAGTTGTTGGGAGTGATACATAAATTTGTTCCTCTGAGACAGGTAAGAAGGGGTAAGATTAAGGAACCTTGGATGACGAGAACAGAGGAACGTCTCGTAAAAAGGAAGCAGGCAGCTTACGTAAGATGAAGGAAGCAAGGATCTAGCACAGCTTTAGAGGATTACAGACTTACTAGAAAGGAGCTCAGAAAAGGACTGAGGCGAGCCATGATAGGGCACGAAAAAGGATTGACAGGAAGGATTAGGGAGAATCCAAAGGCATTTTTCTCATACGTGAGGAATAAGAGAATAATCAGGGAGAAGGTAGGGCCGACCAGGATTAGCTTAGGGAACTTATGCGTGGAGTCTAAGCAGATAGGGGAAGTCCTAAATGAGTTTTTTGTTTCGATTTTCACCAAGGAAAGTGAACTTGTTGTAAATGAAACTTAGAGGTGCTGGGCCAGATCAGTCTTGACCAGGTCAAGATTGATGAAGTTGATGTGCTCGCAATTTTGGAAAACATTAAGATGGATAAGTCCCCAGGGCCAGACCACATTTATCCTAGACTGCTCCAGGAAGCAAGAAAGGAGGTTGCTAAGCCGCTGGTGAGGATATTCGCCTTCTCACTCTTCACTGGAGTCGTACCAGAGGATTGGAAGGGGGCACAAGTTGTTCCTTATTTCAAGAAGGGTAATAGGGAAATCCCTGGCAATTAGGGACCAGTCGATCTTACGTCTGCGGTCAGCAAAGTTTGGAAAAAATTCTGACAGATAGGATTTATGACTATTTGGCAAAGCATAGTGTGATTAAAGGCAGTCAGCATGGCTTCATGAAGGGCAGGCAATGCCTCACAATCTTATTGATTTCTTTGAACAGGTGTAAAGACAGATCGACGATGGTCGAAAAGTGGATGTGGTGCATGTGGACTTCAGCAAGGTATTTGATAGGGTTCCCATGGAAGGGTCATTCATAAAGCTAGGAAGTATGGGATACAGGGAGATTTGGTTATCTGGATTCAGAATTGGCTGGTTGGCAGAAGGCAGACAGTGGTTGTAGATGGAAAGTATTCTGCTTGGAGGACAGTGTTGAGAGGGATCTCACAGGGCTGTGTTCTTGGGCCTCTGCTCTTTGTAGTTTTTATAAATGACTTAGATGAGGAGGTTATGGTGTGTGTTAGTAACTTTGCTGATGACACAAAGGTTGGAGGTGACGTCGATAGTATAGAGGGCTATTGTAAACTGCAGCGCGACATAGACAGGATGCAGAGCTG
>NW_025162497.1:0-1577 GCF_004010195.1 Chiloscyllium plagiosum
TTATATTTGAAATTCGTATTGAACTGAGCAGCGTGCGGCTCCACTCATTGAACTACTGGGAAAATGCACAACGTTTCAGTGTACGGCAGGCTGTGTAAAGGCATTTGATAGCCTGAAAGCTGTGTTAATGACTGCCCCAGTATTAGCCAAACTTAATTAGACAAAACCATTTAAGAGGGATATCGATAAGTGCGATGTGAGTATTGGTGCTGTGCTATCACAGGAAGATGACGAGAAGTTTGAAATACCTGTCGATATTTCGCCAGGAAAGTGAAGATTTATCATCAGAAATATTCAACAATTGAGAAGGAGACCTTGAACTCGGTACTGACGTTACAGCATTTTGACATTTATTTTGCCGGAAATGTTCCTGTGACAATTATATATAGCGATCAAAACTCATTAAAGGAGAAATTTTAGGAGAACAAAATGCAGATTATTTAAATGGACCTTATTTTGCAGCTATTTAGTTTGATAATTATACGTGGTAAGAAGAGACAGCGCAATTTGCGACTCATTATCGAGACTTGGATGAAAATATGGAGGTTTTCAGTGGCAGAAGTAAACAGCAGAAATATCATGTACATGTACTGTAGTATATTAACAAAGTAAGAATAATGGATTTAAAAGTGAATTCATCTTTGTGAACGGATTTTTAAGGGGAATATTGTGGGGAAGCTGTCACTTTCAAAGGTTATCTTGTCCTTTTGTTTTCAAAGACGTCGTGATAGCAGATGTCCCAAAATGTACAGATTAACAATGGCAGGGGAGAGGCCAATTCTCCGAGTCCATTTTTCTCTCCACTTTACTTGTAAAAGTGAGAAACTGCTGTTGTGGTGAATGGTTCCACAATTCTGCAGATGATTCCTGCAAGACGTTTCAGTCGGAAATTTCGCCTGCCTGAAATAATCTGTGTTTGGATTTACCGTTTGGCAAGGGTGTGTTAACGTGATGTTACGTAAATTGGAAAAGCTCCTTAGTTAAGTTGGTTTTCTGGACAATTAACTTTCCAATAGTTAAGTTATTCTTAATTTCTTTTTCTTTTGTGCGTGTTTCACAGTTAGTGTTTGCATAATTTCTGTTGTGCTTAACAACGCGAGGTTTCATCTGTTGCATTTTACCTGGGATGGCAACATCACATCTGCATAAAACTAAGAAGTAAGGGTTTGGGTTATATGCTTAAAATATTTTGAGGGTGTCCTGGCCTTGACCATGACATTTACTTTTAGCAGGGACCATGAGTTTCTTCCCATTCAGATCTTACGCATCTACATCAAAAGGAAGTATTCTTGTGCCAAGCCTTTGTGGCCGGCAGAAGAGGCAAATCCTGAACAAAATATCATTTTCGCATTTGGCTGCCATCAATATCAAAACAACGGGTTGATGTTTGGTTGTTCTTTCATTGGTGTGAATTAACAAGCTTAGGCATCCTGATGATAATCTTTTTAGAATTGCTGAACTACAGATTCATTCTGTTGCGTGTGGATTTACTGAAAAGTTAAAGTCACATCATGATATTCAGCCGGATTCGCTGTTTATGACAATTCGTAATAAGGTTGGAAAACTATTTAAAAGCT
>NW_025162498.1:0-1578 GCF_004010195.1 Chiloscyllium plagiosum
CACCTCCTGTAAATTCCCCTCCAAGTCACTCACCATTCCTGACTTGGAATGATGTTGCTGTTCTTTCAGTGTCCTTCAAATTCCTGCAACTCATGTCCTAATATCACTAACCAATATGGCAAGGACTGCAGCAGTTCAGGATGGCAGATCACTACTACCATTTCCAGGGCAATGTGATAGGCAGTAAATACTGGCCCAGGCTGTGACATCCGTATCTCTTGAATGGATTCTAAATTCCACCCTACAAAGATGTTAGTACAATCACTCAATTCACCATAGACCTATCTTGGTCTGAACCTGCAGCTCCTCATGTCAACTGAGGAATTGACATGGCGTTATGTTGGTGATGTTGGGCATGGTTGACTGCAGCAGCTGTGGTGTTAAGAAATACTTAGTAACATTTGCCACATGTGACCATGAGTTACTAGAAGAGGGTCTTCTGCTCTAAGACTAGAAATTGTCTGGGATGGAGTCAGCTCCTGACACCTTGCCATCTGGATTACACTATATGGCCACCCCATCAGTCTGCTCTTCACTGGAGAAAGCAATGGATTGAGATATTCCATTGGAGCTGACAAGGTGCTTTGGAGAGTCCTCGCTCATTGTAGCTGTAAGACAGGTCACTTGGACACTGTTACCATCAGACATCTGTTTTAATGACAGAACTGAATGATGGATTCACCAAGGACAGGCTTCCAAATGGTACAATCTGCACCTTCATCAACTAAAGACATGAGCCCTTCCTGTCAAACAATCATCCATGGGCTGTCACAGAGTTTGCTGCTCAAAAGAAAAGCATCATAATCACCCTGTATACCATCCATGACAACAGACCCAAACTTGCTGTTTTGTTGGTGCCAGATTGTGGGGTTGTGAAGTCACCCTGTTTCTTGTGAAACTGAAGTTCAGTCCATCACCGACTCAACTGAGCACTTCAATGCAAATATTGTCCAGTCTCAGCAGTGACCCAGTGTCCATATAGACAGCAAACCTGTTGGTTGCAATTCTCTTCCAAACTGAGCAGCAGAGAGTGCTATAGCATTGCCACAATTAATACTTGCCTTTCCACAGACATCCTGCTCGAAGATCCCAGTGGGATTCTCTGGATTGTGAGGGCTGACAATTCAAATGTGTTCCATCATCCTCCCAAGCTCAGATTCCACCATTCGTCAGCTACCCAATAATGTCATTGTATCAACACCTCTCCCTTTCATCAGAAAGACCACCAGGGTTAGTTATGGATGATTTCTCCCATGGTCACAAATCAGTCCAACTGATAGAAGACACCCACACTGCAAAGATATATGATATCAAATGCTGCCTACAGATGGATACCATTGCACCAAATATTTTACTCTTTGTGCAGCACTATGAACATCTCACCCCGTCCATCAAATGTAGGGTGTTCTGGAAGAAACTTATCTGCATTCTTCAGTTATGTCTTGATTGCCCACAAATTGGTCACTCAGTGATATTTCTAGCCACTCACCATGGATGCCCCTATTAAATGGGTGGCTCCTAGCTGCCATACTTGCACAGTTTTGTCCGTCACCAGCACTCTGGTCCTCAGAGGAGGTA
>NW_025162499.1:0-1578 GCF_004010195.1 Chiloscyllium plagiosum
AACATTTTCCCACTCTATCAGCATCGTCCCACTAGATTAGCAATTTCCGACTCTATCAGCATCATCCCATCCTCTCAGTATCGTCGCGCACTATCAGCATCATCACACTCTATCAGCATCATCACACTCTATCAGTATCGTCCCACACTATCAGCATCGTCCCACACTATCAGCATCGTCCCACACTATCAGCATCGTCCCACTCTATCAACGTTGTCCCACACTGTCAGCATCGTCAAACTCTATTAGAAATTTCCCACTCTATCAGCATCGTCTCACACTATCAGCATCGTCCCACTCTATCAACATTGTCCCACTCTATCTGCATCGTCCCACTCTATCAGCATCGTCCAACTATATCAACATTGTGAAACTCTATCAGCATCGACCCCCTCTATTAGCAATGCCCCACTCTATCAGCATCCTCCCACACTATCAGCATGTCCCACTTTATCAACATTGTCCCACTCTATCAGCATACCCCCACTCTATCAGCATCGTCCCACACTATCAGCATCGGCCCACTCTGTCAACGTTGTCACCATCTGTCAGCATCGGCCCACTCTATTAGAAATTTCCCACTCTATCAGCATCATCTCACTCTATCAGCATCTTCCCACTATATAAGCATCGACCCACACTATCAGCATCGTCCCACTCTATCAGCATCGTCCCACTCTATCAACATTGTCCCACTCTATCCGCCTCGTCCCACTCTATTAGCAACGTCCCAATTTATCAGAATCATCCCACTCTATCAGCACCGTCCCACTCTATCAAAAATGTCCCACCTTATCAGGGTCATCCCACTCTATCAACATCGGCCCACATGATCAGCATCGTCTCAATCCAGCAGCATCATCCCACTCTATCATTATCGTCCCACTTTATCAGCATTGTCTCACTCTATCAGCATCGTCCCACACTATCAGCATCGTCCCACACTATCAGCATCGTCCCACTCTATCAACGTTGTCACAATCTGTCAGCATCGTCCCACTCTATTAGAAATTTCCCACTCTATCAGCATCATCCCACTCTATCAGCATCATACCATTTGATCAGCATCATCTCACTCTATCAGCATCGTCCCACTCTATAAGCATCGACCCACACTATCAGCATCGTCCCAATCTATCAGCATCGTCCCACTCTATCAACATTGTCCCACTCTATCAGACTCGTCCCACTCTGTTAACAACGTCCCACTTTATCAGCATCATCCCACTCTATCAGCATCGTCCCACTCTATCAAAAATGTCCCACCTTATCAGTGTCATCCCACACTATCAACATCGGCCCACTTTAGCAGCATCGTCCGACTTTATCAGCATCGTCCCACTCTATCAGCGTCATTCCACTCTACTTGCATCGTCCCACTGAATCAGCATTGTACCACTCTATCAGCATCGTCCCACTCTATTAGCATCGTCCCTCTCTATCAGCGTCATTCCACTCTACTTGCATCGTCCCACTGAATCAGCATTGTACCACTCTATCAGCATCGTCCCACTCTATTAGCAATGTCTCACTCTAGCAGCATCCTCCCACTCTATCAGCATCGTCCCACACTATCAG
>NW_025162500.1:0-1578 GCF_004010195.1 Chiloscyllium plagiosum
AGTTTTAAGAAGTGTCTCCACTTGACAAGGTGAAATTCTAGAAACGTTTCTGATTTGGCATGAAAGAGCTCAAGGATAACCGTCTACCTTCCTGTCATGAGGGAGGCTGCAGGTTCAGGACTCTGTTCCTGGAGACAGACTGGAGAAATTGGTACTGATCTCCCTTAAAGATTGAACAGAGATGTTCAAAATGCTGAGGGGGTTTGAGAGGGAGTAATAGGGAGCATCCGTTTCCAGGGGTAAAAGGGTCACATTCAAGATCATGACAAAGGTGGGGAGATGGAAAGGATTTTGTTTTGCGCACTGAGTTTTTGTGATCGGGAACATTCTGCCTGAAAGATGTCACAAAGGAAGCAGAGTCATTAAGAACTTTCGAAAAGGAATTGCATAAATCCTTGAAAAGGAGAAATGTGCAGCAGTGTGGGGGAAAGCAGTGAGACTCACAAGGCATTAGCGCGACTGTGCCTGGAGTATTGTGGACAGTGGGATTGTGTCTGGGGTATTGTGGACAGCGGGATTGTGCCTGGGGTATTGTGGACAGTGGGATTGTGTCTGGGGCATTGTGGACAGTGGGATTGTGCCCAGTGGGATTGTGCCTAGAGTATTGTGGACATTGAGATTGTGTCTGGAGTATTAAGGATGGTGGGACTGTGCCTGGGGCATTGTGGACAGTGGGATTGTGCCTGGGATATTGTCGACATTGGGATTGTGCCTGGAGTATTGTGGAGAGTGGGATTGTGCCTGGGGTATTGTGAAGAGTGGGATTGTGCCTGGGGTATTGTGAAGAGTGGGATTGTGCCTGGGGTATTGTGGACAGTGGGATTGTGCCTGGGGTATTGTGGACAGTGGGATTGTGCCTGGAGTATTGTGGACAGTGGGATTGTGCCTCGGGTATTGTGGACTGTGGGATTGTGCCTGGAGTATTGCGGACAGCGGGATTGTGCCTGGAGTATTGTGGACAATGGGATTGTGTCTGGTGTGTTGTGGACACTGGGATTGTGCCTGAGGTATTGTGGACAGCGAGATTGTGCCTGGAGCATTGTGGACAGTGGGATTGTGCCTGGAGCATTGTGGACAGTGGGATTGTGCCTGGAGTATTGTGGACAGTGGGATTGCGCCTGGTGTATTAGATTAGATTAGATTAGATTACATTACAGTGTGGAACAGGCCCTTCGACCCAGCAAGTCCACACCGACCCGCCGAAGCGAACCCACCCATACCCCTATATTTACCCCTTACCTAACACTATGGGCAATTCACTATGGCCAATTCACCTGACCCTGCACATCTTTGGACTGTGGGAGGAAACCGGAGCCCCCGGAGGAAACCGACGCAGACACGGGGAGAATGTGCAAACTCCACACAGTCAGTCGCCTGAGGCGGGAATTGAACCCGGGTCTCTGGCGCTGTGAGGCAGCAGTGCTAACCACATTGTGGACAGTGGGATTGCACCTGGTGTATTGTGGACACTGGGATTGTGCCGGGAGTATTGTGGACACTGGGATTGTGCCGGGAGTATTGTGGACAGTGAGATTGTGCCTGGAGTGTTGTGGACATTGGGATAGTGCCTTGCGTATT
>NW_025162501.1:0-1578 GCF_004010195.1 Chiloscyllium plagiosum
TCTTGACTATGCTGTCTCCATGCCTCAGCAATGTCGACTAAATCGTATTTGTTCGTGATAATTTATGCCGTTATATCTCCAATCTTCTTCCGAAATGTACGAGCGTTCAGGTATGGTCGCTTTCTTACCCATTGATTAACAGCATCTCTAATAATATCTTCTACGCTATCCTTTCTTCTTGCTTCTTGCTTCTCCTCACTTGTCCATTTCTGAACTCCCTGCTTAGTACACAAGTGCTCAAATACACCTTCCAGGTGAAGCAACACTTTCCCTACACTTTGCACAATCCAGTCTAATAGATTCGCTGCTCTTATTGTGGTCGCCACTACCTTGGGAAATGAAGTGTGGACTGAATGACCGTTTTGCAGAATACCAAGTTCTATCGCCAAAAATGTCGCTGAGTTTCAAGTTGACTGTTCCTTTCGCACAGAACCATGTTTCCTAGCCAACGTCTCTATCTCAGGCTTACTTCAGTGTTCCACCATAGCTCAGCGCATGCTGTAAAAGCAACAGACGATTTTCTGCTTGAGGATCCTGCAACCCTCCATATCAATTTCAGTCATTTTAGAGGCCTGACGTCTCCCATGTCCTGGCCCCAGACATACCCCCAGGCCTAGTTATAGCAAAGCAGCCATTATACACTACCTATGGTTAGTCATAAACAGTATCCGATGAACAGTTGTTAATGCTCCAAACAAATCATTATCAATTCCTATGTCCAACTGTTAGTTTCTCTCTTTCGGCTCTATCCCGACATCTTGTTTCCTCCTAATTACTGCGCCCCCACATATCTTCTGCATGTATACGAAAATTTTCCTGGAAACCATCAGTGCTAAGGACGGCGTCACTGGACCGAAAATGTTAACTCCGATTTGTCTTTCCAACATCTTTTGGTCTTGCCCCTGAGGAAGCTCGATACTGTGCTTGTGTAATGACCGCCTGCACATAAGTCACAACTGTGTTAATCCATAAAAGTTCTCTTGTTGATGAATCCCATTATAATGCGAGCCATTGGCATCGAGTTTCGTAGGTTAATAAATATAGAAATCATGTGCTTGGATTTGTGCCGCAATTCTGTTCTGGATTTGATAAACAACAGAGAGCAAAATCTCCGTCATATCAGATGGGAACAGATAGGAATCTCCACAAGCGGTGGAATTTACTGAATGTTTTTCAGTTAGAGAAAATTCAAACCATTTCTCACTGTAATCGCCTGTGGCTTTCAAAGCAAAGTGTTTTATAACCACAAAGACTTAATACAGCGTTTTTGAGTTAAAATATCTGAATGATATCCCTCCAGTGTGACAGGACAGTTGTGTCAGGAAATGGGATAACTGAGTGAATCACTTTACTTGTTCCGCAAGGGAACATTCCTCTTGTGGGAAGATATAGTGGCAGAATTCAGGAAGAGGGATGGAAAGGTTCTGAAGAAGTGTGATATAGGGACAGAGAAAGTGTTCGTGGTTCTGAGTGGCTTGAAGTGGGCATATTCCCAATTCATGACGCATTTGTATCTTTTGTTCCTCTCTGTGACAAGGGAGGAAGTTACAGGTGTTCTGAGCAATGTTTTACTTTCCT
>NW_025162502.1:0-1578 GCF_004010195.1 Chiloscyllium plagiosum
GCTCCAGGGCTCGCTGCCCCCATGTCGATCTCCTCTCCAGGGCTAGCTGCCCCCATGTCGATTTCCGCTCCAGGCTCGCTGCCCCCATGTCGATCTCCGCTCCAGAGCCCGCTGCCCCTGTGCCGGCCTCTGCTCCAGGGCTAGCTGCCCCCATGTTGATCTCCGCTCCAGGGCTCACTGCTCCCGTGCCGGTCTCCTCTCCAGGGCTCGCTGGCCCTGCGCCGGGCTCCTCTCCAGGGCTCGCTGCCCCTGCGCCGACCTCCGCTCCAGGGCTCGCTGCCCCCGTGCCAGCCTCTGCTCCAGGGCTAGCTGCCCTCTTGTCAATCTCCTCTCCAGGGCTAGCTGCCCCTGCGCCGACCTCCGCTCCAGGGCTCGCTGCCCCTGCGCCGACTTCCGCTCCAGGGTTCGCTGCCCCCGTGCCGGCCTCCGCTCCAGGACTAGCTGCCCCCGTGTTGGTCTCCTCTCCCGGGCTCGCTGCCTCTGCGCTGGCCTCCTCTCCAGGGCTAACTGCACCTGCGCTGGCCTCCCCCCTCAGGGCTCGTTGCCCCAGCACCGGCCTGCTCTCCAGGGCTCGCTGTCCCCATGCCGGTCTCCTCTCCAGGGCTCGTTGCTCCCGTGCCGGTCTCCTCTCCAGGGCTCGTTGCCCCTGTGCCGGTCTCCTCTCCAGGGCTCGTTGCCCCCGTGCCGGTCTCCTCTCCAGGGCTCGTTGCCCCCGTGCAGGTCTCCTCTCCAGGGCAGGTTGCCCACATGCTTGCCTCTGCTCCAAGATTCGTTTCCTTCTGCCAGCCTGGCCTGGGACTTGCCTTCAGGACTTGCCAGCAATGACCTTCACTCCTCCATTCCCCTCTGGGTAGGTTTAAATTAAAGTTTAGAAAAAACAACTGCAGAAAGAGGGGAGAAAAGGTGAAAAAAGTCTTCTAGCTCCAGACTTGGAGTCATAGATATGCAGAGTCTAGATTAGAATGGTGCTGGAAAAGCACAGCAGTTCAGGCAGCATCCGAGGAGCAGTAAAATCTACGTTTCGGGCAAAAGCCCTTCATCAGGAATACTCTTGAAGAAGTTTTCCTCCTCTCTCTAAAAGGCAGGCATCCTTGCAAGCGGATTCGCAGTAGGGTTAAAATCGACTAGGTAAAAACAATGACTGCAGATGCTGGAAACCAGAGTCTAGATTAGAATGGTGATAGAAAAACACAGCAGTTCAGGCAGCATCCGAGGAGATCATAGACATACAGCACGGAAACAGATCCTTGCCAGCCAGATATCCCAACCCAATTGAGTCCCACCCGCCAGCATTCCATACATACACCACCCTCTGCGTGAAAAGGTTGCCCCTTAGGTCTCTTTTATATCTTTCTCCTCTCACCCTAAACCTATGCCATCTAGTACTGGACTCCCCCACCCCAGGAAAAAGACCTTGTCTATGCCCCTCATGATTTTATAAGCCTCTCTAAGTCAGCCCTCAGCCTCTGAAGCTTCAGGGAAAACAGCCCCAGCCTATTCAACCACTCCCTATAGCTCAAATCCTCCAACTCTGGCAACATCCTTGTAATCTTTTCTGAATCCTTTCAAGTTTCACAA
>NW_025162503.1:0-1578 GCF_004010195.1 Chiloscyllium plagiosum
GTTGCGACTCTCTGGAGTGGAGAATTCTGTTGGTTCAGGATCGGAAGCAGCTGCAGGAGCGAGAGACACTGTCAGAGACAGCAATTAGACACACAGTGAGGGATACCACAAGGAAAGAGACTGAGTGATATCACCAGAGTGGTGGAAGACTTCAGGATCACACAATCATGTTAGAAGAATGGGTTTAGCTTCATGTATCAGTGCTCAGGAATGAGCAACCAGTGAGCAGGTAAAGTGATGGCCTAGTAACATTATTGTTAGGGCATTTATCCAAAACCTCAGCTAATGCTCAGGGGAGGCAGGTTTGAATCCCATCATAAGATATGGTGGAATTTAAAATCAATAATTTTAAAAATTGAAATTAACAATCCATAAACAAATATGAAACCATTGCTGATGTACAAAAATCCAATCACTTAGATTAGATTCCATACAGTGTGGAAACAGGCCTTTCGGCCCAACGAGTCCACGCCAACACTCCAAAGAGTAACCCACTCAGACCCATCTCCCTCGACTGAATATACCTAAAATTATGGGCAATTTAGTATGGCCAATTCGCCTGACCTGCGCGTCTTTGGACTGTGGGAGGAAACGAGAGCATCTGGAGGTAATTCACGCAGACACAGGAAGAATGTGCAAATTCCACACAGTCGCCCGAGGCTTGAATCGAATCTGGGCAGTAAGGGCTGGGAAATAAAGGCTGGTCAGCCAGAGACACTCACATCCCCTCCCTGATTTTTTAAAAAAAATCCATTAGGATTGTCCCATTGGAACTGTGCTGGGACCAGTGTCCTGGCCAATCATGTCAGTAGGTTTAAAGATAGGGCTTTAAACTGATAGAGAGGATGCAGGGACAGGGTCCAGGTGAAAGGAGCTTTCCAAATCCAAAGAGAAAAGGTGAAGCGTCGGAACAGCCTGGGAGTGTGGCTGAAGGCAATCAGAAAGGAACAGGCTGGGACAGCGATTAAGTAAAACTGAACATCAGTGAATAGGTTTGCGACAGGAAATTGTGGGAAAGAGTAAATTATGTTTTGTTTTGAATGTACGAAGTCTCATCAATAAGGCAGATGGATTTCTGACACAGAGACAGAAGAAATTTAGATACCAGAGCGATATCGTTACGGGGTGAACAAAAGTTGGACATAAATATTCAATGATTCACAACCTTGCGGAAACTCAGACAATAATGGATAACAAAGGCATTACAGAGAAAGTATTTGGTCTCAGGTTATGAAGTAGACTCAGTCTGAATGTAAATTCTGGCTACTACTTGCCGAGGACATAAGCAGCAGAACAGTTTTAGCCACCGAACGGCATTGCATTGCTCGTCACTGCATTAAAGAGGAACTCATTAGAATTTTTTTAACAAACACATTGTGATAAGTTTGGGAAAAATCAATATTCGCATAATGTGGGACAGTCTCAATGGAAAGAGTGATATTGGAAGAGGAGTTCAGAGACTGAGTGTTTCTTTGAATAATAAATTGTGCAACTGCCTAGGGATGTAACTATCTCAGAGCGACCATTGTGTGATGAAACTTAATTAATGAGTAATGTCACCTGGAGAGATCCTCTGGG
>NW_025162504.1:0-1578 GCF_004010195.1 Chiloscyllium plagiosum
GGGCAACTAACAAAGGGGCTGAAACAGAGGGCGAGAAACAGAGGGCGAGAAACAGAGGAGCTGAAACAGAGGGGCTCAAACAGAGGGCGAGAAACAGAGGGCGAGAAACAGAGGGTGAGAAACAGGACGAAAAGCAGAGGGGCTGAAACAGAGGGCGAGAAAGAGAGGGCGAGAAACTGAGGAGCTGACACAGCGGGGCTGAAACATAGGGCGAGAAACGGAGGGCGAGAAACAGAGGTGCTGAAACAGAGGGCGAGAAACAGAGAATGAGAAATAGGGGGCTAGAAACAGAGGGGCTGAAACAGATGGGCTGAAACAGAGGGCAAGATACAGAGGGCGAGAAACAGAGAGGCTGAAACAGAGGGGCTTAAACAGAGGGCGAGAAAGGGAGGTTGAGAAACAGAGGGCGAGAAAAAGAGGGCAACTAACAAAGGGGCTGAAACAGAGAGCGAGAAACAGAGGGCGAGAAACAGAGGAGCTGAAACAGAGGGTGAGCAAGAGAGGGACTGAAACAGAGGTGCTGAAACAGAGGGCGGGAAAAAGAGTTGCTGAACAGAGGGGCTGAAGCAGTGGGCGATAAACAGAGGTGCTGAAACAGAGGGCGAGCAACAGAGGACTGAAACATAGGGGCTGAAACAGAGTACAAGAAACAGAGGGCGAGAAACAGAGGGGCTGAAACAGAGGGCGATAAACAGAGTTGCTGAAACAGAGGGGCTGAAACAGAGGGCGATAAACAGAGGGTCTGAAACAGTGGGTGCGCAACAGAGGGACTCTAGCAGAGGGGCTGATACAGAGGGGCTGAAACAGAGGGCGAGAGACAGAGGGGCTGAATCAAAGGCCGAGAAGCAGAGGTGCGAATAACAGAGGTGCTGGTACAGAGGGACGAGAAACAGAGGGCGAGAAACAGAGTGCGAGATCCACAAGGGCCAGAAACAGAGGGCCGAGAAACAGACGGGCGAGATACAGAGGGGCTGAAACAGAGAGCGAGAAACAAAGGGCGAGAAACAGAGGGGCTGAAACAGAGAGCGAGAAACAGAGGGTCTGAAACAGAGGGCGAGAAACAGAGGGGCTGAAACAGATGGCGACAAAAAAAGGGGCTGAAACAGAGGGCGAGAAACAGAGGGGCTGAAACAGTGGGGCTGAAATATAGGGCGAGAAACAGAGGGCTGAAACAGAGGGCGAGAAACAGAGGACCTGAAACAGAGGGGCTGAAACAGAGCAGCTGAAACAGAGGGCGAGAAAAAGAGGACGACAAACAGAGGGTGAGAAAGAGAGGGCGAGAAACAGATAGGCTGAAACAGAGGGGCTGAAACAAAGGGCGCAGAGGGCGAGAAACTGAGGGCGAGAAACAGAGGGCTGAAAGAGAGGATGAGAAACAGGGGGCCTGAAACAGAGAGGCTGAAAGAGAGCAGCTGAAACAGAGGGCGAGAAAAAGAGGGCGAGAAACAGATAGGCTGAAACAGAGTGGCTGAAACAGCGGGTGAGAAACAGAGGGCGAGAAACAGAGGGGCTGAAATAGAGGGGCTGCAACAGAGGGGCTGAAATAGAGGGAGAGAATCAGAGGGGCTGAAACAGAGA
>NW_025162505.1:0-1578 GCF_004010195.1 Chiloscyllium plagiosum
TGTCTATTCCAAAGATTTCTATAATATTTTCTCGATTAAGACATTGCTCAATTCCATTTTGAAACTATCTTTGTGTATGTCTGTATCTTTCCCTGTCATCTCCTCCAGCCGCTGCATCCATCTGTGTCTCAGTAACCCTCCATATCACCACAATCTTTATCTCAAACTCCAGACCTATCTATCGCTATAAATTCTGCCAGCCCCTACATGTCTCCCTATGTCTATAACTGCCAGCTGATACACCTCTCCCTATATCCTGTGATTGAATTTAACAATACCTTACTAACCGTTCTAGCATGCGCAGGCAACACTATCTCTCGGCCATCTCCAGCCATGTTTTCCTATCTTTGAAACATCTGCAGTTTGCTTTCCTATCACTGTAATATCTCCAGCCTTGCTTTCCTATCGCTGTTATATCTCCAGCCTTCTTTTCCTATCGCTGTTATATCTCCAGCCTTTTTTTCCTATCACTGTAATATCTCCAGCCTTGCTTTCCTATCTCTGCAACATCTCCAGCCTTGCTTTCCTATCTCTTTAATATCTCCGGCCTTGCCTTCCTATCTCTGCAACATCTCCAGCCTTCCTTTCCTATATCTATAACATCTCCAACCTTGCTTTCCTATCTCTGTTAAATCTCTGGCCTTGCTTCCCTATCGCTTTAACATCTCTAGCCTTGCTTTCCTCTCTCTGTAACATCTGCAAACTTGCTTTCCTATTTCTGTAACATCTCCGGCCTTGCCTTCCTATCCCTGCAACATCTCCAGCCTTGCTTTCCTATCTCTGTAACATCACCAGCCTTGCTTTCCTCTCTCTGTAACATCTGCATACTTGCTTTCCTATCTCTGTAACATCACCAGCCTTGCTTTCTTATCTCTGTAACATCTCTAGCCTTGTTTTCCTCTCTCTGTAACATCTGCAAACTTTCTTTCCTATCTCTGTAACATCAACAGCCTTGCTCTGCTATCTCTGTAACATCACCAGCCTTGCTTTCCTATCTCTGTAACATCTCCGGCCTTGCTTTCATACACACCTCAGTGAATTGGTTATATATCTTCTCCTGTATTTTCATCTTTCTGGGGACTCTATAAAATATCCCCAGTAGTGTGTTCTGTCTTCGTTTTGATCCTAACCTCGGCCCATAAACCCTCATTTAAAGACGCTTCCAAGATATTGTCCCTCCTTAATGCAGTAACTGACTCGTTAATTAATAATACAACGCCACCTTCTATTCAACACTATCTCTTGTCCTGCCCATATTTTACAGTATAAAAGATTATTGAGTTGTTGGCCCTGACCTCCCTCAAACACGTCTCTGTGTGTTGGCAAAAATGTCATACCTCCACATATCAGTTCATTCCCTTACCACATCAGTCTGTCTGATAATATTCACAGCATTAACGTAAGCTGGAATATAACACCAAGAATACTCTGTACCTCGGAGTTCTTCAGTCATTCACTATTTCTTATCAGGCTGCTCAAACCATGAACCAAAATTATAACTCTGGCACTGAATGAACATTTGTTGAAATGTAATTTCTTTTTTTTAAAAAAAGTATTCATCAATTGCAACTTTCCAGA
>NW_025162506.1:0-1578 GCF_004010195.1 Chiloscyllium plagiosum
AACTATTCACACTCATCGAATACTCAGGAAGCTTATTCAGCCCCGAGAGGAGGAACAACAGCTCAGTGATCCAATCCAGGAGGGATTGGCAGGAGACACGGCAACCCTGATCTCTGGGGTTTGTTCAGTAAGAGGTCCAGCCAACATCAAGAGAATCAGTTACAACCATTTGCAGACTCAGGAAAAGGAGAGCGAGCAACTTTCTCATCCACAACCCTCCATGTACTGATGAGATGTGACTGGAGAGCCGAGAGACTGACTGGGGGCAGTGCCAGTGACACCCACCACTCTCCAAACCAACACAAGCCATTCCAGGGGCGAGCAGAAGGTCATCAAGACCCTCTGTTCCAGCTCAGTAAGAGAGGGGAGAAATGGTGGGCTTCCAGCCTGACAGTGCAGGGCAGTCCCCATGGAAGGGAAATATGAGAGGATCCTGGGATTCGTGTTTACACTCTCTCTCTCTCTCTCTTCCCCTCTCACTCAGTAATTAACAGCTCTTTGTAATTCAAACCCCACTGTACCAAGTCAGGGCGCAAGGGTTAACTGGAGAGTTAACAACAGTCAGACAAGTCGCACTGTTTTTTTCTAAATATTCATTTACCTGTCAATGTTTTAATAGAATCGGAGTTTCCTTTGCCTCTGAAGTATCTCCCGCCTGTGTTTTTCACCACATGAGCCCAGTGTCAGAACCAGGGAGCTGGTTAATAAACTGACCCGCACTCCCTACATAGATGCTGGGGGACTGGAGAAGGTCAGGGTTTAGTCACGAAAAAGAAGGCAGCATATGTCAGGAATAGACAGCAGGGAATGAGTGAATCCCTTGAAGAGTATAAAGGCAGTGCAAGTATATTTAAGAGAGAATTCAGGAGGGCAAAAAGGGAATTGCTTTGGCAATCGGGTTAAGAAGAATCCAAAGGGATTTTAAACAAACATTGAGAACAAAGAAGTAACGAGGGAGAGAATAGGGCCCCTGTAAGATCAGCCTATGTGTGGAATTGCAGGAGATGGGGAGATTTTAAATTAATATTTTGCTTCTGTATTCACTTTGGAAAAGGATATGAAAAACCAGAGAATTGGAGAAATAAATGGCGACATCTTGAACAATATCCACATTACAGAGGGAGGAGGTGCTGGATGTCTTAAATCATGAAAAGGATGATGAGCACCCAGGACGTGATCAGGTGTACCCTAGAACTCTGTGGGAAGTTAGGGAAGTAATTCCTGGGCGACTTGCTGAGATATTAGTATCATTGTTAGCCAAAGGTGAGGAGCCAGAAGACTGGAGGTTGGCTAACGTAGATGGGAAGGAAAATCCAGAGAACTATAGACCGTCTGACATCAGTAGTGGGAAGGTTGTTGGAGGGAATCCAGAGGGACAGGACTTGCATGTATCGGGCAAAGCAAGGACTGATTCGGGATATGGCTTTGTGCATGGGAATTCCTGTCACACTGACTTGATTTTTAGAGGAATTTTTGAAGACGGTTAGAGTCCTAGAGGTGTACAGCATGGAAATAGACCCTTCAGTCCAACCCGTCCTTGCCAAACAGATATCCCAACCCAGTCTAGTCCCACCTGAC